>NC_089777.1:27646536-27674036 GCF_040412425.1 Macrobrachium rosenbergii | reverse complement strand
AAAAAATATCAGGTGTCATTTTACAAGATTGGTATTTTTCATGTAAAGTTAGAAATTGACAAAGAATTACTTGCTAAGATAGGAATTGACAAAGAATTACTTTCTAAGTTTGGAACTGGCAAAGAATTACATTCAAGCTAGGAATTGACAAAGAATTACTTGAAGGTCCTTGTTGTATGGTATGTTGTAAATGATTCATTAAGTCAAGAGGGTATGGTAGGTCAGCCATAATTGCCATGCAGATCGGAGGCACTGCAGAGACGCAAGAAGCCCACTTCTGCATACAAACTAACGATCTTTAAAAGGAAGAACTGAACGTGGACGTAACATATGGAGATTTCATTCATGTGCCTTCGCGTAAACCAGTTCCGTCGACGGACGGTCGTGTATTCCCCGCGGATAAAGGTGGTAATTGTTAGTTCCGGTGGGGGAGAAGGTAGAAATTGTGGGGGGATGATTGACGTTCTTTTGATGGGGGTAAAGGAGGAGGGGGGTGGGGCGAGGGGATGGAGAGGCAAGCCGGGCAGTAGAACAACGAAGGTGCCTGGAAGCCAACGGCGTGGAGCCATTCATGACGGCTCGTTTCGCTTCGGTAATGCATCTTCCTGGTCCCGGGTAGCATTTAGTGGGTCCTTTTTTCTTCTCTCTCTCTCTCTCTCTCTCTCTCTCTCTCTCTCTCTCTCTCTCTCTCTCTCTCGTTCGCGTTTTATTGGAGCGAATTGTTTTTGGGCGGTGGTCGACTTCCAGGGAATTTGTGGCTTCGTCTTGCCTCGTGTTCCGGAAGGAAGTTCGGAATGTTTTAAGATTTATGCTTTCCTTTCCTACCGTAGATTGTTATTTAATACTGCACCTAGTTTTGTAGGTTTGTGTGTGTGTGTGTGTGTGTGTTTGAGAGAGAGAGAGAGAGAGAGAGAGAGAGAGAGAGAGAGAGAGAGAGAGAGAGAGAGAATCCAACAGGTCACTTTTACCAGATATAAATGTATTTTTAATAGCCATCATGATCTCGTCGATTTCCTGTCTTTTTGGTATGTTTATAATTACAAGCCTATATTTGAGTGGGGAAATAAACGAAGAAACTTTCACCTGCCCTGGCAAGATTCGAACCTACCCACCCACAGAGCTTCCAGGAAGAGCGCATCAATATTCCATGCTAGGAAGGCACATATAAGTGTAGTTCAGCTTATAGTTTCTTTTTTCCGGCTAGAACCTCTTGGCATACATTCGAATCTTGCACATAAGATAACTGGAATTATAATTTAAGTGTGGGTATAAAGCATGAGATATTGTTAAAGATGAAAATAGGTTCCTTCAGCGTATTGGCTGCTGGGAAGTTCACGGTGGAAGTGGAGGAATTACTTAGATTATTGTTATTTAAGTTAATAAATGTTTGTACATTATCACTTCAAATAGTTGGTGCAAAATTGTGATCTTTTATTGACAAGAGATAAAAAAACGTTTCATTGCACGTAATCTTCATTCTTGCCTCAGCATTTTGTATTCTGTTGAAGAAACCCATTCCTACGAGAATGGATTTTAGGTGAATAACAAACATACGGAAAGAATGTTCTGCCATCAAATATATATATATAATATATATATATATATATATATATATATATATATATATATATATATATATATATATATATATATATCTATATATATATATACTAGTGCATTTGTGTCCTTATGCATGTGAACCAGTCAGAACACCTTTTTTTTTTTTTTTTTATTCTCATCGCTACATGGACACTGACTTTCACATAAAAATAAATTTTAATGTATTCTTTTTTTACCTTGTCCTTTATTATATATATATATATATATATATATATATATATATATATATATATATATATATATATATATATGTATATTAGTGCGTTTGTGTCCTTATGCATATGCACCAGCCAGAACAAATTTTTTATTTTTTTTTCTCTTCGCGACATGGACACAGTGACTTTCATAGACAGATATTTAGATATTTTTAACTCAAATCCTAGGGAGCCGTTTTGCTTGTCTGCTAAGTCTAAGGTCAGTTGTGTTTGCAAGCCTTCAGACGTTCGCATACAAAATAACGATAACTAAACAGATCTCTCTCCTGTCCTCTAGTTTTCCCTAATTTTGTTAGCTCGGATTTCAGTTCCTTTTTCGATAGGTCAATATTTCCCATGCGAATAGGGGCTGGATTAGCCACCAGGTTTCGTTTTCATCGCTTGTGTAGTTATGATCCTAAATTGTCATTGTAGTCACTATTCCTTTTGGTTATAGTGACGGTAGTGATGATAACACCAAAGAAACTTGCTGAAAGTGATAAAGAATAACATGAAAGTATTTGGTTATTACTAAAAGCTGTCCAACAAGCCTTGTTATTTTGTAGACATGCTTCCAATATTCCACACTTTCGGAACACTGTGCGCGAAAAGTGTTCTGTTTATCAGATGGACAAGTTATTGGAATGGAAGGCTCTTAATATCCAGGAGAGAGAGAGAGAGAGAGAGAGAAATTTATCTCTCAGTGTGTGTAGGGGTTCGACACTGGGGATGAGCCTTCTGTGCACCGTGCTAATCTTTCTACGTTCTTCAGTTGAAGTATACTGTACAAGTACCATGGTTTGTTTCTATAGAACTAGCCTACTTCGGTTAGGGGAGACTGATTAGTGCTGGATTGTAAGCACACATTTTATATTATATATATATATGTGTGTGTGTGTATAAATTTTTGCCTCACATCAGGATCGAACCCAGGTCTTTCAATTGAAAGACGAGACCGCTGCCAACCAAGCCACACAATTGAAAGACCTGGGTTCGTTCCTGATGTGAGTCAGAAATTTATTTCTGTTCCATACGTGACTGTGTGTTGAGTATTATTTTTATATATATATAAAGGGCTTGAGCATATACTGTATATATATATATGTGTGTGTGTGTGTTTTTGTGTATATATACATACTTACATATATATATATATATATATATATATATATATATATATTATATATATATATATATATATATATATATATGTTCTTGTCTATATTAAATTTTGAATGTTATAGAATTTGTCGGTGCCAGGGAGGTGTGATGTGCATTACCATTATGAAGTGGAAGTGGTGGATATGATAACGTATCTTATCTCACTTAGTTTGTGAGTCACTGATGGACATGATACTGACACGTATGCCAGGCCACGCTTGGCTATTTCTTTTACTAATGTTTCAGACTTATTAAGTCCATAAATTCATAAATTCTGTCATACACTTCAGCTCTTCTCAACGCCGTGCGACGCCCAAGGCCTTGACCAGATATCTCCAGAAATCCTTATTTGTTTTTCTCTCGGGCAGATCATACCAGTTAATCCCCCGCTTCTCATATTCTCGTTCACGTAGATGTCGCCTTTCTCACTTTTCTTGAACCGGGAGGGAACCATTTAGCAGCTTGTCTTATGATAATTTCAGGATTGAATTTATAGTAGCCAACGTTACTGATCATTTATGTAGTTTTTCAGTAGAATATATATTAATTTTTTAAAGTGAAATGTAACACGATAACGGGAATTAAATCTGTGGAAGTAGGATGCGTGAAATAGGTTTCTTGTTGAAAAACAAAAGCCTGTCGAAAACCCCCTTCTCTCTCTCTCTCTCTCTCTCTCTCTCTCTCTCTCTCTCTCTCTGTCCGGTGAGTAATGATGCCGTTTGATTATTAATTCTTGTCAAGAAGATCGAACGCAACCACCCCAGGTCACAGCCAAGTTCAAAGATTAATAAGATTAGAGGCGACGATGACTTGTTTTGGCTGTTGCATCACTTTCTGTGCCTCCTTGTCCTTAGGTCAGGTGCCTTTTTGTTATGATTCATCTGGTTAGCTCGAGTTTTAGGAGGGATTGGGCCACTCATGGTGCTGTTGCTTCATGGGTATTCAGAGTCCAGGTGGTGGTGGTTATATAGTCCTTTTATATACATCACGTACGTTTAACATTCCAGGCTTTGTTTGTACATATGTTGCTTGTTTTTTTTTTCTCGCCTGTTTTCTTGCTTCGTGTTCGTCCTACCATGTTTGATTTTTGGTCATTGTTTTTCTCCCTTTTTCTTAAACTCTCAGTCGATTGTCTTGTATTTCTTGCTTTGATATTTATAAATCACTTTCTCTCTCTCTCTCTCTCTCTCTCTCTCTCTCTCTCTCTCTCTCTCTCTCTCTCTCTCTCTCTCTCTCTCTCTCTCCTGATGGTGATCCCACTATGATAATAAAGCTTGATTAAACAATTCAAGCTTTAATGCATATTTTTCTGATAAAGTGTTTACCCGTGAAGAATATGCGTTTTCTCGTATTTTCAAACTGATTACTTATGTCTCATGGAGTACCCATTTGTTTTGTAACTTAGTCTGATATATGCAAATAAAGTTTGTTTGCTTTACGTGCTGTATTTGAAATATCGTTTGAACTTTTGTTTAAGTATCGAGAGTTTAAAACTTGGAAAAATTGATTGTACGTTACAAAAGTACTGATTGTATTTCTGTGATTTGATTGTCCTATAAGTTTTTTGTTGTATATGTACGTAGCGAATTTATCAATATACCAATAATTTATCAATATACCAGTCATAGTAATTTTAGTGGAAATATGATGAGATATTGTTTTCACTTGTGCCGTTGACAGCTTATGTATTTTTAAGCTATTTAGCTGTGCACAGAAGAGGGAATGTCCTTCAATCAATTTTTAATGTTTCAAAAGATGATCCTTTAGATAAAACAAGTAAAAAATGCGCCGAAGTTTCCTCGGTGCAATCGCTTTTTCTATACAGCCGCTATAGTGTGTAATCAAGGCAACCGAAAATAGATCTACCTTTCGGTGGTCTCGGTATAATGCTGTATGAGCCGCGGCCCATGAAACTTTAACCACGTCCCGGTGGTGGCCTGTCCTGTATCGTTGCCAGAAGCACGTTTATGGCTAACGTTAACCTTAAGTATTAAAAATTACTGAGGTTAGAGGGCTGCAATTTGGTATGTTTGATGATTGGAGGGTGGATGATCAACATAGCAACTGGCAACCCTCTAGCCTCAGTAGATCTTAAGATTTGCGGGCGGACAGAAAAAAGTACGGACGGACTGACAAAGCCGTCACAATTGTTTTCTTTTACAGAAAACTAAAAAACTAGAATACTATTCTAGAAGTCCGTATAGGACGTAAGGCAGAGCAAAAATGGAAACGTGATGATTTGCATTCTCTGTAGAGAGTTATGGAGTCAAGGTAGACTTACCGGTAATAACTGGTTGGTATATGCAAGGTTATGGTGTCATAAATCATCGTCAAATTGCAACCATGGAAGACGAAAATCTTTGCCATAAACAGCATAAATCTTAGTAAGAATGGTATCTTATACCAGCCTCAGCAGACGGATTATTCTCGCACCAAAAGTTGCCGGCTCAAGCCTGGAAGTGTTGTAATATGCTGTGTAATTTAAGGAACCAGTCTGTGTATATGGTTATGGGGGACGCTTTTAGGGCCTTTAATTGATTTCACTGTTCCATTGTGATCTTTTTTTTTTTTAACTTATGGCCGTTTGTGTGTGCCTAATCTGGTTTGTGAAGTAAGCACAGTTGTCTGCGTGCAATAAACATTTTTGTCATCCAGTAGGTTACCCCATATGATTCTCTCTCTCTCTCTCTCTCTCTCTCTCTCTCTCTCTCTCTGTGTGTGTGTGTGTGTGTGCAGAACATAGCTTCAGTCAATTGGCTTTTGATATTTTGGTACAGCTTACGAGACTTGAATGTGGACCATATGGGACAAAAACCATTGGAAGCAGTGATCCTTAGGATTTAGCTGGTCCCGTGTTTGCATTTTCCCCACTGAAGCTCAGTTGCGTGGGGACAAACAATTGTACCAGTCAATGTTCCTTCAATCTCAGTGGCGTATCTAGGACTATCACTCTTGTTTCTCCATTTTGTATTTGTAAACATGAGCATGAGCTGGAATGAAATATATTATCACCATGATTATGTTGATGATCACTATGGAACAGTCTCCCTGAGGATGTTGTTCAGTTGGAACCTCAAAAGTTCAAGCGAAGATGCAATGGATTACTACCCTAAAGCAATCATTCTCCTTGTATTTTATAATTTACATTTTTATCTATTTGTGTATTAATTTTTCATTTATTTCTTCTTTTTTAATAACTTTTTATTTATTTATTTTCTTTTTAAATAACGGATCTCTTCTTTCTGTATCACCCACTACCTTCCGTAAATTCTTTCAAATGAACGCCATATTCTTTGGGAGCCTGAATTTCCAGTCAATGGCTCCTGTGGTGGGCTTGTTCCATACGAATAGAGGGTTATCTTTTGAATGGTAATAATAATAATAATATTTTTCCTCTACACACTGATGACTCAGAACTGTCTGCAGTCACGCTGTTGTCTTCCTGAAGTCCCTGCAATCTTGGCATTGAGCGTTTCAAATGCTCGCAAGATCCAGGAAGTCGTTAAGTGCATTTTGCGGTGAATTTTGACCAAGGATGCTTGAATGAGCGAAAGAATTACAACGCCAGTATTAGACATCAGTCTGTCTGTCTGTCTGTCTCTCTCTCTCTCTCTCTCTCTCTGAAACTGTCGTAGCAGCTTTAAGATTATATATATATATATATATATATATATATATATATATATATATATATATATATATATATATATATATATATATATATATATATATATATATATATGCATGTATATGTGTGTATATATATATACACACACACATGTGTGTGTGTGTGTGTGTTTGTGTATAGTTAAAATCTTTATGTGAAAGCACATAAAGATTTTAATTTGTAGTATTTTTCTACGGTTACATGATTGATTGTGTAAATTGTATAATGATATAAACATCCACAACTTTCCTCATGTATATGTATTGGTTGTGAAAGCCAATATCTTTTTGAGTATTGTTTATGCATTAAATATATTTGTGTGTATATATATATTGTATATATATATATATATATATATATATATATATATATATATATATATATATATATATATATATATATATATATATATATATATATATATATATATATATATATATATACACATTTCATGGGCGGTATTTGCAGCGAACTCGGATTTCCCCAATTTGTTTGAGCTCACATGACGGGCATCCAATTAGCGGAAAATCTAATTCATATCTGGAACATCAACCCCGGGTTAATGGTTAATCGTGTTGGTAATTACTTCTGGATTTTCGGCCATTCCCATAACGTCAGCCTATTGAGGGGAAAGGCATTTCAGCGCCTGTCATTGGAATGGCTTTCGGAGGTGGCCGCTGACACCCAGCTGAATTAATTCAAGCCAATTGGCGGAGGATTTGAATGATTTTGTGTGTCATTTTTGCTTTGGGAATTTAGACGCCCTCTTTTTCGCCGGAACAAAATTCTTGCATGAAACATTTATGTATTTGCAGGCCTACGTAGATAAGCACATGCATGTATCTTGCAAGGTGCTTGTATCTTATATCCCGTAGGGGGATAGTGCCGTTAGTGGTGCACCGTAGGCATTACTTAAGGTTCTTTGCAGCGTCCCTTCGGCCCATAGCTGCAACCTCTTTTATTCGTTTTTCTGTACCTCCGTTCTTGTTTTCTTTCTTCCATGTGCGTTACTATCCTCTCTGCCAGTTGTTTCACAGTGCGACTGCGAGGTTTTCCTGCTGTTACACCTTTCAGACCTTCTTACTGTCAGTTTCCCCCTTCAGTGCTGAATGACCTCATAGGTCCCAGCGCTTGGCCTTTTGCCTAAATTCTATATAATCCTTTAGCCTATCTTATATATCTTTGTGAGGGAGGCGGTCCTCCTCAGCAAATTTTAAACCATATGCACAGTATGTACTGTATATATTGTATATATGAATTTACAGATATGATTAAATTTATATTTTTGAGATATTTCTTATATGAACCCCTTTTAATTTATTTATTTATCTTTTTAGTTACCTATTTAATTTTAGTACGGGATCAATAACCTAGATGTTGTGAGGCCAGTTTTAGCAGTCATAAATCAGTTAATCACCCGGACAAGTATATGGACTATTCGAATTACAATCAAAGGGATAAAAAAAACTTAGGAAAAGATGGGTGACAGTTTGAGGCGTTGGGATTTCAGGAGAGGCTCTTATAGTCCCGGCATTTTTCTTAAAAAAGACTGTTTATTTAAGTCTCTAGATGTTGATGAATACCTTTTCATTATAACTGTAACAAATGATTTTTATTTCAATAACAACAGCCTATTTATATATATATATATATATAATATATATATATATATATATATATATATATATATATATATTATATATAGGAAAATATGAGAATATAGTTTCTGACCTTCAATGGATATTATATATATTATATTTATTTATTTATTTATTTATTTATTTATATTATTTTACGTATGATTTTGTAACGTTATACGAATGTGTCCCCTTATTTTCTTTTAGCTTGGAAATGTCAGAGATCGATGAGATGCGTCGCAATAGAAACTGTTAAGTGTTGACTGTTTCCGGAGAGGAAAGGTGGAAAAATCGTCTTTCAACCACACCCGGTTGCTATTTTTGTTCCATATCCGAGAACTGTGTATGATTACTAAAGACAATTTTTAGAAAATGTAATGAGGGATAGAGGAATGTGTAAGGGTGAATATAGAGTTAATAATGAACACAATTTAATTGGGTTAGTAGTGCAGTTAGGGAAGAGTTTCTAAGTTAGCAGAATTTTAATTCGGAAATAGTTTGAGGTTAAATATATTTAGTTTAAAATCGTTAATGGTGAATGGATTAAGCATAAGAAATGGAAATTTTGGAATTTAGAAATAAGATTGGGATTAAGCAATGGTGAGGGATTTAGTGGTAAAAAAAATTAGATTTCATAGATATATTTGGGAACCGAAGTTTACTTACGCATAAAGGTTAACCTTTTCAAATATTTATATATTTTAACATTTTTAACACCTTACGTCTCATTTGTAACTCATTTCTTTCCCATTATTTTTAATCTTTTTATTCTTAACAATGTTGCATTTATCTTCAGTACTCACTTATATTTACGATGTATTTTATTGCTATCGTTTTTTCGAGTACAGGAATTGTATTATTTTCCCTTTTCATTTTTAACCCATTTACTTTGTACATTGTTGTATCATTTTTTATCTTTTATTTGTGCATTGTTGTATTAGATTCATTTCCAGTACCATTATTTTTGATCGCTTCTACAGCGTGAATCAGTGATCACTATTCATATATACAAAATGTTTTGTATTTTCTGTATAAACCTAGAAATCCACAAAAGCTGCAAACGTTCGGATGAAAAAATAAATGTAGGACTTGTACCGTAAAAGCATCTTGTTGTTGTTATTGTTAGCGTTCCCAGGTATTGTCAGATTTCCTTTTGCAATCCAAGTGAGATTTGGTCTATCGATCGCGACTGTTGTTTAGGCAAAGTGACTGCAACAGCAGGCTTAGTGAAGCGGGTTAAGCCTCCGTTCCTCGTTTTAGTGATGGGGAAAAGCAGGCTGTTTTGATAACCTTCAGTACACTTGCTCGGTTAATCTGGCCTTTTGAATTTGCTTAAAGAGAAACATATCACTAGAATAATCAACTTTTGTTCCTAAGTTATGAAGTCTTCGAAGATGTAGCCTACGATGCTGTACTATGTGTAATTATATATCAAGCTTTGTTTTCCTGCATGATTTCATAAGCAGATAGATTATATTAATTGACAAAACTTCTTGTTTCCTAAAGACGTCGCAGATTTTTGTTTCAAAGAAAAAAAGTATTGGAAGATACACGGTCTCTCCAGATTTAAAAGGGAAGAATTTATAAGTTACTTTGTCTGCTGAGATATACGATGGATGAAGCTGCTGTAGTATGTTTAATTTTATTATCAACCCTTGTTTGCCCTCATGACTTCGTAAAAAGGAAGGTTATTAATTGACGAAACTTCTCGCTCCTAAAGAAATCGAAAGTTTTCTTCTACTGAAAAATGTACTAGGTGTACATCTGTCCAGATTGAAAAGGGAAGAATTTGTGACTTACTACTTGTTCCCCATTATTTTATTTCAAGACGCTTTACCTAATACGTTTCTATCCAGAGACCTAGCAATCACAGAATGAAAACTTAGGATATTTGGAAACTTTCTCTGTGCATGCATATTTACAGCGTGATGTAATATAAATATAAATATATATATATATATATATATAAATATATATATATATATATATATATATATATATATATATATATATATATATATATATATATATATATATATATATATATATATATATGTATGTATGTTTCTTGCAGGAATGTGCTTGTGGTTAGAGTAGCCTTTATTTTACCTCATGAATGTTAAAATGACTCAAAACTTAAAGCGATCTCTTTGTCATCATTAAGCACTGTCATCTCTAATTAAGGTAATAAATATCACGGACGTGAAGTTCTTTTCTAATGTAATTTATTTTGACCTTGCTAAATATTTTTACCTGGGGAGTCAGTCAAGTGTAAATCGTATTTTTAATACTGTGCCTATTATTATTATTATTATTATTATTATTATTATTATTATTATTATTATTATTATTAATAATCGGTTGTTGCTGCTGTTGTTATGCTAATCTTTATGGCCAGCTTGATCATTGCATTTTCAGCGCATTTATATAATTTCCAATATGATCTGTTTCATTTTATTGAGCCTTAGGTTTACGACTTTTTGCAACTGGATCATAGTTGTTTTTCCCCACATTTTCTCTTCACAAGTGAATGTAGGGGTCGGATGAAAAGTTTATGGTATAGCGTGGTTGTTTTTTCTAATTCTTTACTGCTGTGGGATGAAAATACCTCACTGGAAAAAATGGCAATGTTTTTAAAAGTCTTCAGAAAATAATCCCTCATGTTCTTACTTTTAGAATTTTGTTAAAAAAATATAGTATATATATATATATATATATATATATATATATATATATATATATATATATATATATATATATATATATATATATATATACACACACACACACACACACACACATAGGCTACACTTATACATACACACACACATCCGTTTATATGTTATAGGCTACACTAACAGTTTTAGAGATATTTAATATTCAGTGTGTAAGTTATCCATTAACGATTATGAAACCGCATGCTGTGTCAACAGTGGAACGTTACCTATTTTACAGAATGGTAGAATATATTTCTTTTAGTTGAGTATTTTTGCAGTTTCAACTCTGTCATTCGCTAGTCCTTGCTTCAGGTTTTTTGTTATGCTGAGGGACCTCTTCTTTGAACTTACTTGAAAACTGTCATTATTATTATTATTATTATTATTATTATTATTATTATTATTATTATTATTATTATTAGTAGTAGTAGTAGTAGTAGTAGCAGTAGTAAAATATCATGGAAAATCTACTGATTAATTGCAGTTCCAGATGATACTTCTGGCAGAACGTGCACAAGGCTGTTGGGGATGGACGAAACTCATTTCACATCTAACCCTGAAAGGGAAAACCTGACATAAAAGTAATATTGATGATAATGATGATTATAAAGAAATGAGTTCAGGCTTACGAAGCCAAGCCGAAAGGTTCATTGGCTTGCCGAGTGAACTTCAACTAGATTGAGCGTGCATATGTAAAAAAATAAAAAAATAAAAATAAATGAAAATAAAAAAAGGAAAAATACAATAAAAAAGACAAAATCAGCCCAAACCCGAACGAAGTACCTCACCTTGTGGATGTAGGCCTTTGTGAAAGTGCCTCTCTCTCTCTCTCTCTCTCTCTCTCTCTCTCTCTCTCTCTCTCTCTCTCTCTCTCTCTCTCTCTCTTCGTAGCTTCGCCGCAAACGTTTTGTAGGAAGATTTAAGGTCATGTAGAACCCGAGGCCTTGTGGGTTGAGGCCTCCCAGGTAATGGTGATAAAGAGTCACGCTTAGCTTGTAGTGCAGTGGTTCATTTTGTAAATGTTCATGTATCGAATACGCGCAAGATTTATTGTGTATATTTTAGGAAACTCTTGAATCTGCTTCAGGTTTTTATGGGGCATTTAGTGTGAAGACTGTGCATTATTTTTTATTTGTTTTTTTGAGATACAATTGCCTACGTAATTTGTAGTGAAAGCTTTATTTGATGATCTGAGATTATTGGAGATGTATATAATGAGGTTATATAAATATTGTCGCCTTCTGGGGTATCTGCAAATGTTTTGTAGTGGAGACTACAAAGTACATTTGTAGTGGTGACTACAAAACACATTTGTAGTCTTCACATGTTGCAGGTGTATTTCATAATGAAAACTTTATATGATGATTCTGAGATTATTGGAGATGTTTAATATAATGAAAAAATATAAATACTGTCAGCTTCTTGGATTTTTGCAAATGTGTTTTGTAGTGGATGGAGACTATTTACTCGTATGTTTGCCCTCTCTGGAGTTGATGCAGAAACATTATTTGTGGAAATAGTTTGGTAAATTCATATGCAGTTTCTGGTAACGAACTCAAGGTCTTTTGATTGTGATTCATTGCTGTGGAATTTGTTTGTTGCTGCGTGTTGTACATTGTTATGATGAAACTGAGGAAGTTGGGATTTTCGGTAATTATTAATTGTATTTGTGGTCTTAACTGAATGAAATCTTCCCTTTCGGTTAAGTATCCAGTCAAGTTATTTTCGTAAGGTTAACTGTTGATGCTGATGTTCAGTTACATGGATTGTAATTTTTGTTATTAAAAATGCATTGTGGAAAGCTCTGCAAGAACAAAAAAAAATTTTTTTTCAAAGAAATCTAATTTCAGTAAATTATGTGTTTGAATTTTTATTCTACAATATATTCTCCTCAACCCAGGTGCAGCAAAAGAAATAAACAAAGTATATGTTTACACGTAAAGGATTCTTGTGTTATTTGTTTTGACGAGAGGAAACGAACTCGTATAGTCTTGGCTAGTCACCTCCAGTAAAGGATGTTTTTAATCCGTTACATTGTGATTGTGTCATCGTATATTTATATAGCGCTTTCTGAGGAGTGAAGTGGCTCTTAGTGCCCTGATTGTTTGATTTGGTGTAACCAGACTGGCTGGTTGTTTTGACATCCATTATCATACTAGTGTCAGTTATCACCTCTGATGGTCTAGCTTTGATTCTCTATCATATTCAGATTCACCAGACATCATGTTGTATATATAATATTATTATTGTTATTATTCAGAAGATGAACCCTATTCAAATGGAAGAAGCCCACAGGGGCCATTGACTTGAAATTCAATCTTCCAAAGAAGTGACGTATATTGACCATCCATTACCAGTACCAGACTAACTTTGGGAAGTTTAAACGAAACAGATATAATCTCTTATCTGGCCAGGAGAGTCATTTTTCATTTGATTTCATTTATTTGGTGGTTGTGAAAAACCTTGGGGAAGTCAACATTTCGTGGAATCCTTGTCGCAAATGTAAAAGTTAACCACCTTTTCCCCCATTCTCCGGATTTCGTCTAACTCTCCGGGAACTCCGTAAAAAGAGTTATCAAAAGTTGGATGGAAAGTATTGTGCGCTGCCGATCAAAGGAAATTGATCCTTATGTCATCATGCTCTTCGGCGCCTCAGTTGCAGATCTAGGGAAAATCAGCGTTAGCCATGGGGACAGAAGGGTCATTTTTCTTTGGAGGTCCACTTTTCGTGTTGAGAATGGAGATCAAGGAGCGGTCACCAGTCTGTAATTTGCTATTTTAGATAAGACCGAATAGACAGTTCTGTTTGTTTTGCAGAGCTGAGTACTTTTCATGCCTGCTGTCTCATGGGGTTATAATATATATATATATATATATATATATATATATATATATATATATATATATATATATATATATATATATATATATATATATATATATATATATATATATATATATATATATATACACACACACACACACACACACACACACACACACACACACACACACGTTAGGCCTTATACTCAAACAGGGGTGGTTCCAAGGTATTACAGCGGAACGGATGCTACCACGTTCATACTTTTAATTGCTGAATCATGGATGAACCAATGGTGCAGAAAATTTCCACAAGATTAGTTGCTCTGTACACCTACGTACAGAGAGATAAATACGCACATTATACATATATTTGTATATACACATGCACACATATACGTATATTATATACACAGACACACACACACACACACATATATATATATATATATATATATATATATATATATATATATATATATATATATATATATAAATTATGTATTATATTTAAGTTTTAATCTAAAGATTGTCGACTTACAGTAGATTTTGAATTTGTTATTAATGTATTTCTTTTTCTTTCCCTCCTAGGTAAGTGTCCCATCCCGTGTACGATGACTCAAGGTGCCGTCGCGATCAGTAAGTGAGCAAGAAAGAGTTCTTGATAGTCCTTAAGTCCTACTTGAGACGTGGGCGTACGAATCTCGAAGGAGCACCATAAAAGATCCTTCTGTCGTAGGATGTGCATTTTGATTTAGTGTTGCCAAACTTTTGATGGTATCCTTAGCTTCTCCGCTGATGACAAACGGTTTGTACAGTATTCATATGCGTTCGAGGATAATGTTTATTAATTAATTAATTGTATATTGTAAGGGTGATTCGATTTCCTTTGCTTTGGAACCTTAAACTTCGAAAATGTTTATTATTATATAGCATATTCAATAGGATTTTCTTTGGCATTGTCGGGATAACTCGATTTCTTTTGCTTTGAAACCTTAAACTTCGAAAGTGTGTATTATTATATAGCTTATTCAATAGGCTTTTCTTTTATATAGTAAGGATAAGGATAATGCGATTTCTTTTCGTTTGAAAAAAAAAAACCTACAGTTTTACTGGCCACAGCGTTATCATTTTATTCGTTTCAGTGAAACGGCAAGTTTATCAGTAACATTATCTTATCGGTGGTGGTTGTATTGGTGATGATGTATGTATGTATTTATCTACATATGTATGTGGGGTGAGTGAGTGAGCGAGTGAGTTTGGACTATCCGGTGAAACTGATTCAAACCCGACCTCTCGATGCAGGCTGATTTCCCTCTGTAACCCTCACTTGGGTTTATAGTCTGTTAACTCTGTCCGTAAGGGTTTCCAGCTGAAGAGTTAAAGAGAGAAAGAAAGAAAATATGAAAGAAAGAAAGAGTGATCTCAGTGACCGTGAAGATCACAATTGTCATAGGAATTATTTGTTGAGTTTCTGCTCATGTTCGAGTTATGGGGTTATTGTTTACTTTATAATAATAATAATAATAATAATAATAATAATAATAATATTATTATTATTATTATTATTATTATTATCCCAGTGCTTGGCTTTGTGCTTAAATCACATATTCCATTCCATTTCATTATTAATATTGATATTATTATTATTATCCCAGTGCTTGGCTTTGTGCCTAAAACTCATATTACATTCGATTATTATTATTATTATTATTATTATTATTATTTATTATTATTATTATTATTAAAGGATATTTTTTATACAAGAAAGATTGCATTAGCTCCTTTTAAAGGTTAGCACAAGACTGGTCGATAGCTAATTACCAGGCCTAGAGACAGAGGTCGAGATATTCGTGCCGTCCCGACCAGAACGTTTTGAAGGTCATATCACTCTCCCTCGTTGGCTATTGTGGGCGATGTTTCACGTGATGCCGGGCACATCTTTTCCCAGAATGATGCAAGAACATCGTTCTTGTGTCCCTCGAACGTTTCTGTCAAAACATTTTGATATGTCCGGTATTTCCGCAGTAGGAGGAAAAAAAAAAAAAAAAAAAACCGCCCCTGACGACAGGGCATTTGACCAAGAACGTTTTGCTGGATTAATAGATATGTTTATGTATCGCGTGGCATGTCCGCTTCTCCTGTGAAGTTCTTGATACTTGCTGAACCCTCTAGAGCTTTTTGAGTTGTCCTTACCAGAGATTAAACGCTTTGTTATTTCAGTGATGAGTTTATTGTGCTCCTCTTGGCTGTGTGTTTTCTCTTATTGTTGTGTGAGCAGTGTATTTCGTAAGATCTTGCCCGCAGGTCTGAGGCTTTATGGGCTGTTCTTATGCGAATGTTTAACGTTGAGATTTTGTACATTACACACACACAGTATATATATATATATATATATATATATATATATATATATATATATATATATATATATATATTATATATATATGTGTGTATATATGTATATATATATATGTATAATATGATATGTAAAACATATAGATATAAAAAACTTGCAAACGTGAATCCTAAGTTTATTGAAGAAATAACAGTACTCTAAGGGCCTAGTAGAACAGGCCATGGCTTTGGATATTAAAGTGCCCGATGTATGGAAAGAATTCATCTTGAAAATATTAGGCTCATTAGTTGGTCGGGATTTTGGTCAGTCCGGGATTGTTAATTTCGTGTTTGAAAATAAGAGTTTTATTACAATATTTTACAACACCTGTCTCATCTGTGGTGAGGGTGGTTTGTCATATTTGTCGGTTTGGAATATAAATTTTTAGTTTATCCTTTATTTTCGTTTTTCGATTGGATTGTTTAGTATTTTACGAGAGCAATGTAAGCTCAAAGTACGTAAGGGTAAGACATATCTGTATGAGTAAAAAGCTACAGTAATGTAAATGAGAGACTGTGTTTTTCCAAAATACAAAAAAGGTTAAAAAAAAGAAAGGAGCTTTTGACCGTTTGCACAACGGTCCTCTTCAGCCGTTGTGCAGACGGTCGAAATCTCCCCCCTCCCATTTTTTTTAACCTTTTTTGTATTTTGGAAAAATACAGTCTCTCATTTACATTATTTTGGCTTTTTACTCATTATTTCCGGTCACAATATGGTGATGCACCATAGACATATCTTTTTTAATGTTTACACATCAGTTTCAGAGATAATTTAAGAATGAGAATGCATTACATTACAAATATTTATGATAACGAAGAAGTTAAGAAACATATGTTAAATTCCAAAGAAATCATTTTGACGTGCTGGAACACTGAATCTCAACATTTTATCCGCATGGAATTCTTCTCTGCTAATGAAGATGGCTTTAGTTTCAGAGGTTATATAAGAAATGAAATGATTGATGTTACAAACATCTATGATAGCGACGATGCTAACCAAAATATGTGTTGAATTCCAAAGAAATTTTGACGCTCTTAACTTAGAAATCTCAGCATTTCCTATGCATCGAATTCCTCTCTGCTAATGAAGATGGCTTTAGTTTCGGAGGTAATATAAGAAGTGAAGTGGCTGATATTACAGATATCTGTGTCAAGCGATGATGTTAACAAAAATATGTGTTGAATTCCAAAGAAATTTTGACGCGCTGTAACATAGAAATCATCTTTGCTAATAAAGGTGGCTTTAGTTTCAGGCGTAAATAAAGGTGGCTTTAGTTTCAGGGGTAAAGGTGGCTTTAGTTTCAGGGGTAATATAAGAAATGAAACGATCGATATTACAAACATCTATGAAAGCGACGCTTTTAACAAACATGCATGTTAAATTCCAAAGAAGTAATTTTGACGTGCTGAAACTTGAAATCTCAGCATTGACTATGCATCGAATTCTTCTCAGCTAATGAAGATGGCTCGCTCGCTGTCTGTCCATCCCGTCGAAAGTGTCCCACGTTGAGTTATGCAAGAACATGAAGTGGCAGCTGTTTGACTCGACTATTAGTTTGTCAGTTGGCAAGTATTGGATGAACCTCTTGTGATGCATTCAGGTGAGGAGCCCCTCTCGGTTTTGTGTGTGTGGGTGGGAAGTGAGTGGCAATCTAGACTTCGGGGGCGAACTTCCCCCTGCCGGACGTCCCCAAGTTAGGGTAGAGGACCTGAATGAAAATGAAGTTTTAAGGTGCTGGGTTGGAGAGATTCCTCTGTCGTCTGTTACGTTAACGGACTTCGAATGGGGATATCAGCTTTTTGTAAGAATAGTGTTGGATATATTTCTATGCGTTTATTAAGGCAGTTGTATGGTACTGTAATATTGTGTAGTTTATTATTTGTGCTTATTGATCCTATATTTGAAGGAGTGTTTGATTTTTCTTATAGTGCATTATGCCGGTGTTGATAACAATGTTCTTGGAATTTGCTTTTTTATGGTGTAATAATTTATAGATTTTTGTGCTCTTGGTGAGATGATAGGCCTTTTAATCTGATTTATTTGGGTAGTGCTTTGACCAGTCATCTTACATTACCATGTAGGCAGAAACATGTGAGGTGCAACTGTGTGATGTGAAGGAGCAGGATCGTAAATCTTATTTCCTTGGCACGTGATTTTGGTAGGTCTTGATGTTTGACCAAACGTATGAGGTGCTACTTGAAGTGGTGAAGGGGCTTGCCTCTAACAAACATATATAGTGATCAGCAACACAGGAGGTGCAAGTATTTGTGGTGAAAGAATTTACCAGCGTCCCAAGCCTGATTTCCCTTTCACACTTTCTGATAAGTCTCATTAGATCAAAGTGGAGAAGAGGCTGGAGTGGGTCCACTCATTATCTTGCTGATCGGAGTTCCTAGCCTCCTGCTATCGATCTCTTGGGCTCAGTTCAATGTACCTCGGCTCGTGTCGATAGCGGGAGGCAATGGAGGTATTTGTATACGAACACTGCCGCTAATGAATGAAATAAAAGCACGTGGGGAATTAATGAGAGACCGGGCTGCGATGAGTCACGGAGGTGGCATATATAACTTCGAGGCTGGGAAATACCCAGGACGTCTTTTTATATTTATTTTTAACGGTCAGTGGTTAGGAATTCTTTAGATTGGTTAGGATAACGCAGGGAAGGAAAGGTAAAGTAAGAATGAGTAAGGCTTGACCTGGCTTGACCAGGAAGGAAGGGAAATACCAGTTACATAGAGGGCAACACAGGAATTGGATTTTACCTGCAGAGTTACTGGACGGCATTACGTAGACTTCGAAATACCCAAAGGTTTTACGGCAGTAGAAGAAAGGTTTATTCAACACTTTATTTGTCATATAATCCGTGTTTAATGGATTATAGTTATTTAGGTAATTTTCCCTAAAATGTATTACCTCAAGATGTATTCCCTAAAATGTATTCCTCAAAATGTATTACCTAAACGTTATACTGCCCGCCATTTCCGAAATCCGTAAGAATTATTTTTTTTTATTTTTACCGTTTAAAGAAAAGCAGTAACTGTTTCTTCCTTCCCCCATTTTTCTTTCTCATTTATTTTTTATTTTTTTACCGCCGTGATTGTCAGTAGCGACGTGATGCGGCTTCGAGACCCGATCTTATTATTGAAGAAAGTTTTAGTGACATCCTTCATTTCCCGGGGGAAATCTCTCCGATTTTCCGGGGGAGAGGAAAAAATGTTGAATGTAATGCAACGCAGAAGCAACACCGCTAGAAGTTGACGTGTACGGTTTTTCTCCGAGTTTGGATTTTCGTGGAAAGTTGTGGATTTAATATGTAAGCGTTGAAGTTGAAGTGAAGTGTATTTTATGATCGAAAGAAATTTTTATGTGTCGGAATAAAAAAAAAGTCTCTCTCTCTCTCTCTCTCTCTCTCTCTCTCTCTCTCTCTCTCTCTCTCTCTCTCTCTCTCTCTCTCTCTCTCTCTCTCTCTTTATAAATCCAACACGTATATGGTATAGCTGGCAAGAAGGTGTTCCATTTTTTAACGAAAGGCATTTTTTATTGATTAATTGGTTTGGGGTTCAGTTGAACCTAGCCAGGTCAGTTTTGGGGAGCGGGATTAATCCAACTTCCTGAAGCAAAGGTGATCAAATTTACTGATCACCTTTGTGATCAATAAGTAATATACTGACCACCTTTGTGATCAGTAAGTCGAATGTTTTGAAACTTTGTACTGGGGAGTATGATGTATTGAGGCATTTCTCCGTGTGAAATTGCATTTAAGCTTTAAAGGTTCAGACTTAAGAGTTAATTGTATTTTTAGGAACTTAAATGCCATATAGAAAATATTGCGTGTCTTTGGACGGGCCCAATACCTTTTAAATCAGTTGATACCACCGAGGTTCATTCGCTCTCAAATAAATTTGTGTGCGTTTGTATATAATTATGTATATATTTTTCTATGTTTGGGCACAGAGTTATTAAGTACTCTTCATTTTCAAAATAGGGAATCATAAGGAGAAACAACATACAGCCCAAATGATAGATTGACAGCAGAGAAGGTGAAGAACTTCTAGAAGAACTTCTAAAACGTACCAGTATTTAGCTGCGGATTACAGGCAAGATACTTTTATGGGCAAGGCACCACAACGAAAGTATAGCTAGAAAGAACAGTGTGGTATCTGCGTTGAAGTTGATAAGGAAAGGTGTACACCTGATTACGGCCAATTGGAAATCAAGACCTATGGGATGAAAATCACTGTACGTTTTATAGGCGATATGTTTTGACGGGCTTTTTATTCACGATTCCCCCTTTGGGGTGGGGTGGGGAGCGCAGTCTGCTCCAATGCAGGTAAAAGAAGGAAATTTAGTTTTTTTTGTTTTGCTTAATTGCTATATCCACTTTTCTAGAACACAGGAGATACAGTGGACACAAATTAGTTAAATATTTCCACTCCCATTTTTAGTTTTATGCAAAAGAAAACTATAGTGCCGGCTTTGTCTGTCCGTCCGCACTTTTTCTGTCCGTACTTTTCCTGTCCGCTCTCAGATCTTAAAAACTACTGAGGCTAGGGGGCTGCAAATTGGTATGTTGATAGGCTCATTAGTTTTTATTTTGGTTTAGGCTAAAGTTACCCATAATCTTGCTTCTGGCAGTGATATAGGATAGGCCACCACCGGGCCGTGGTTAAAGTTTCAAGGGCAGCGGCTCATACAGCATGATACCGAGACCAAAGAAAGATAGATCTGTTTTCGGTGGCCTTGATTATACGCTGTACAGAAAACTCGATTGCGTCGAAGAAACTCCGGCGCATTTCTTACTTGCTTTCAAAGCTCTTTCTTCCCTTCTGGTTAGACCCCATCGCATTTCCTTCCCCACTCGCTTTTATCGTCTTTAAAACCTCGTCTAGATAAGGACATTCATTGAAAAGACCCAAGAATGACTAAGGAAATGCATAAATTAATTTCAATCTTTGACTTTTTTTTTCATGCAGAATCCATACACGCAACTTAACTTGGCTTAATAAGGTCCTTCGCGCCGAAGGGCGTGGTCCTGTGCCATGCGGATGATTTATCACCTGAAGCAATTTCTTGATTGCGTAGCTCATTGACTTGAGTGTTTGCAGTTTGAATTTTGCAGTTTGCATATGCTTGTATATGCTTACTGTGTGATATTTGCACACACATATATATATATATATATATATATATATATATATATATATATATATATATATATATATATATATATATATATATATATATATATATATATATATATATATATATGATTATTATAACTTTTGTACGTGATTCATTTATCACACATTACCTTCGTCAGTGGCTTGGAAATAAAGTCGAAACTGGCCAGGACCTACACCCACGTCTTATTTTTCACCTGGGGTAAAATGTGATATATATATATTATATAGCCTATATAACATGTGTGTTTTATATGTAAATATATATATATATATATATATATATATATATATATATATATATATATATGTATGTATGTATGTATATATATGTATATATACATTTCTGACTCACTCAGGATCGAACCCAGGTCTTTCAAATGAAAGACCTGGCTTTGATCCTGATGTGAGTCAGAAATTTATTTCTGCTCCACAAGTAATTGTGTGTTATTTCTAATATACATATATATATATATATATATATATATATATATATATATATATATATATATATATATATATATATATATATATATATATATATATATATACATATATGTGTGTGTGTTTGTATGTATGTATCTACATATACATATATGTGTGTGTCTGTATGTATGTATCTACATATACATATATATACATATAACATCTTGTGCAATAGTCACAGAACTGCTGTACAAATAGTCTTATAAAAATACCGTTTCAAATGTTTTTGCAAGATTCAAGGAAATCCAGGTGGTGGGTTTTCAGGTAAGAAGCTTTGCCATAAGTTAGGTTAGGACGTGTCCCTGTAAGTACTACTGTCATAATTTTTAATCAAGGTTAAGGTGCGTCCAAGGGGTCAGGCTTTCCCCTGTCAGGTAGGATCTGGCCCGGTATGTTAGTTAGAAAAGGTAATGTAAGGATGCGGTCTATCCCTGTAATTTTATATGTATATGTATATATATATATATATATATATATATATATATATATATATATATATATATATATATATATATATGTGTGTGTGTGTGTGTGTGTGTGTGTTTGTATGTATGTATGTATGTATGTGTATTAAATGTGGTAACAGTAACCCTTAAACTTTTCGTTTTCAATCAAGTCTTCAGTCAGAAGAGAAATTGATATAGACGCTCGCCCTTTCTGTGTGGGATTCAAACCCACTTGATACAGAGAGAGTAAGGTCACCGAGTTCGTCCACGCTTTTGTATAAACCTTTGCACAAAGTGTCGCTGTTTTTATGCATTTTATTTTGAGGTCCATTATTCGTCGAGTATGTCTTTCGTTGGTATCTTCAGATTCAGACACTAAGCAATCAAGGACAGAATTGCTCACATTAGTGTTGTTTACTGACTTCAAGTCGCGTATTCATTGTCATTGTTCGTCCCTGTTTCTGACTGTTGTTTGTTTGTCTGTTTGTGCGTGTGTGTGTGTGTGTGTGTGTTGGAAACCAAGCGTCCCACGGGAACCATTTTTGCTAGTCGGGAAGAACAGCCTTCACGACCCAGATTGGTGCTGACAATGATCCCTCCTCGTCGTCTTGATGATGTGTTTGACCGTGTCATCATGGCGACAGTTGTTAAGATTTACCCTTGAAATTTTATTCTGCGTCGTGTCCTTGAATTGCCCGTGAAGATCGGGTGCTCTTGGGAAAAAGAAGGAAAATCATGTCGATTCCGGATACTGACAAGGAGAACGTGTTTTCCTTGTCACATTTTCCTTCTCTATAAAATTGTGGCCAGATCAGATTTGCCACCACCATTATACCGCTGTTGCTGTCACTATTGTTTATTGTTGTTTATCCTTTTGTTGATGTTGATGTTGCAGGATGCTCCTGTTGGCGCTGTTACTCATGTTATTGTGTCGCTCCTGTTGTTGCTAAACAGGAGGATTGTAGATTTTGTGAGTGATAGAATCTGAAGTAAGATACTTTGTGGGGAAATTGATGCATAGGCGAACAGAAGAATTGTTTGTTTGTTATCGGGATTTATTTTCATCCGAAACAAAGTTGATTGATGAAAACTTCGTTAGATTAAGCAACAAGTTTGCTACCTTGTTGAGCAGAAGCAGAGGAATGCACTATGTTCATTCAATCAGCTCCTGAAAAATTAGTTAAATGTCCAAGAACATTTTGCTGATTATCAAGGATAGATCAGACAATACTTTTAGAGTAGCTAGTGTCCATTTAACCAATTCCTGAAGTGACAGTAAAGAATGAACTTTGCAGATTAAGCAATAACTGAGCTAATGAACTTTGCAGATTAAGCAATAACTGAGCTAATTTGCCGAGTAGAAGCAGACGAATATGCTGTGAAAAAAAGCTTCGTAGCTCATTCAGTCAGCTCCTGAAAAATTAGGTAAATGTCCAAGAACATTTTACTGATTATCAAGGATACATCAAAGAATACTTTTAGGGTAGCCAAACAGTCCATTGAACCAATACCTGAAGTGACAGTCAGTCAAGAATGACGCAACGAATGCTTGCGTGTGTGTGGGTGTGTCTGTAGTGAATACAGAGCCATTAATGATGGAAAGGGTGTTTTCAGGACGGTACATGCTTATTCAATTAGCGAGCCAGTAGACGCTAATTTAAGAGGATGAAGCGCGCTTGTTAGGAAGGAGAAGGATGTAAAGAGAAGGATGGTAAACAGATCAGATAAGCACTCCGGCGAGGAGGAAGGCGAGAGAGAGAGAGAGAGAGAGAGAGAGAGAGAGAGAGAGAGAGAGAGAGAGAGAGAGATTGATGGATTCCGAGGAACTTTACTTCTCTGTTTATGAGAGTTGAAGGAAGCGTGGTCTGGGCTGATTGGTGAAAGAAACTTTTGAGAGATGGGAGGCAGTGTTTGCTTGCTTAGTAAGAGAGAGAGAGAGAGAGAGAGAGAGAGAGAGAGAGAGAGAGAGAGAGAGAGAGAGAGAGAGAGAGAGAACAAGGAGGATGGGTTGGGTTCTGTATAGTATTTAATGGATTGAAATCTGAACGAGAGAGAGAGAGAGAGAGAGAGAGAGAGAGAGAGAGAGGAGGGGTTGGGTTCTGTATATTATTTAATGAACTGAATTCTGAGAGAGAGAGAGAGAGAGAGAGAGAGAGAGAGAGAGAGAGAGGAGAGAGTTGGGTTCTGTTCTGTATATTATTTAATGAACTGAATTCTGAGAGAGAGAGAGAGAGAGAGAGAGAGAGAGAGAGAGAGAGAGAGAGAGAGAGAGAGAGAGAGAGCTGGTATTGTGTAGTGTTTAACAGAATGAATTCTGAAAGTGTGAGTTTGCTGGAAAAGTGATTTCGGTTTTCAGCGTAAAGTCTTGTAGGTTGAAAATAATTAACCATGATTAAAGTCTGATAAATTTAGAAGTCAACAAAACTTACGATGTGGTTGGAAGCATAGTTTTAACCTTTATTATTCAGTAATATACTTCCCGAGTTCAAGAATACATTACCCCACCAACTGGCCTTGGAGGAGAAAAGTTTTTTTTTTTTCCACTCACGAGATACGAAACCCTAGGAGAGTTATTTCCTCTGGAGAAGTGGGTGTTTAACTCAACATCACCATGTGTTTGATGTGTTATCCACGATTTTGACAGCTGGTCTGCTGTTGCTGGGTAGTCTAGTGTTTTAGTATTTTTAGCTCCACATCCTAAGTCAAACAAATGTCAGTCCGTTTCCTGACACGTTTGTCATTGTAGAAATTAAACTCCTTAAAAAAGTAGAAGGTTACTTTGGAACAACAGCTGAATAATAAAATTTCTTAAGAAATTAAACTCCTTTTTAAAGTAGAAGGTTCCTTTGGAACAATAGCTGAATAATAAAATTTCCTAAGAAATTAAAATCCATTTAAAAGTAGAGGGTTCCTTTGGAACAACAGCTGAATAATAAAATTTCCAAAGAAATTAAAATCCTTTTAAAAGTAGAGGGTTCCTTTGGAACAACAGCTGAATAATAAAATTTCCAAAGAAATTAAAATCCTTTTAAAAGTATAAGGTTCCTTTGGAACAACAGCTGAATAATAAAATTTCCTAAGAAATTAAAATCCTTTTCAAGGTAGAAGGTTCCTTTGGAACATCAGCATACTTTTAAAAGTGTAAGGTTCCTTTCGAACAACAGCTTAATTTTAAAAGTATAAGGTTCCTTTAGAACAACAGGTGAATAATAAAATTTCCTAAGAAATTAAAATCTTTAAAAGTAGAGGGTTCCTTTGGAACAACAGCTTACTTTTAAAAGTATAAGGTTCCTTTAGAACAACAGCTTACTTTTAAAAGTATAAGGTTCCTATGGAACAACAGCTGAATAATAAAATTTCCTAAGAAATTAAAATTCTTTTAAAAGTATAATGTTCCTTTGGAACAACAGCTGAATAATAAAATTTCTTAAGAAATTAAAATCCTTTTAAAAGTAGAAGGTTCCTTTGGAAGAACAGCTTACTTTTCAAAGTATAAGGTTCCTTTAGAACAACAGCTTACTTTTAAAAGTATAAGGCTCCTTTGGAACAACAGCTGAATAATAAAATTTCCTAAAGAAATTAAAATCCTTTTAAAAGTAGAAGGTTCCTTTGGAACAACAGCTTACTTTTAAAAGTATAAGGTTCCTCTGGAACAACAGCTTACTTTTGAAAGTATAAGGTTTGGAACAACAACTGAACAATAAAATTTCCTAAGAAATCAAAATCTTTTTAAAAGCAGAATGTTCCTTTGGAACAAAAGCTTACTTTTAAAAATATAAGGTTCGTTTGGAACAAACAGCTTATTTTAAAAGTATAAGGTTCCTTTGGAACAACAGCTTTCTTTTAAAAGTATAAGGTTCCTTTGGAACAACAGCTGAATAATAAAATATCCTAAGAAATTAAACTCCTTTTAAAAATAGAAGGTTCCTTTGGAACAACAGCTGAATAATAAAATTTCCTTTAAGAGTTTCGTGAGGCAAAATTTCGCTGAAACATACCGGTGAAAGCAAAAGTATTCGATAAAAAAAGTTGAATATATGAATAAACATTTTGTGTTTTCGCTTATTTTAGCCATTCTGCAAGCAAAAATGTTTATGACTGGCTCTGGGTTTACACTGTCGCAAGTAATTTTCAGAATGTTTAGTGTTAGGCTCTTGAACTGTATGTTATTTTCTTTTTGTGTTGTTTTGCTCATGCATTGTAAGTTGTTGTCCTGCCTTGTCCCTCATAGAACTATTATTTTCATGGTGTTTTAATGAGTAACCAAGACATATTGACATGTCATTTTCGGGTATCATCAAACGATTATTGTGTATCAGATTTAGGCTAACGATTTAGGTATCTTGTGTGGTGTTTGCTTAACAAAATCGTATCTATACTGGTAATACAAACGAAGCGGGATTCCGTGAAAATCAGAGATCTTTCCAATTTTTTCAAGCCTCGCCAAGTTCCATGGAAGGTGGAGCCGTCGGTTACATTTCATGTTGTTTGGTTCCTATTTTAAATAGCTTCGTTTATTGTTATTGTCACTGGTCTGTAATTAACAAAGAAAATGACAGCTTCCTCCATTTCTGAAAGAAATTACAAGTGACTCGAAGTATATGATTAGATTTGTTAGGATTAATAATTGTCCTTCCCAATTTTTAATCCTAAGACACCCTGTAGTGTGGCAAGTGATTCTGTGCTTATGCATTTCTCTCCAAGTCAACATGTCATCGGTTTTTGTTCACTAGTGAAAATAATAACTTTTATTTATTTTTATTTTTTAATAAGTGAGATCTCCTCTTTCTGTATTTCCCTTTACCTCCTCTTACTTCTTCCTAATGAACACCTAATTCATTGGAAGCTTGAATTTCAAGTCAATGGCCCCTGTAGGCTCGTTCCATATGAATAGGGTTCATATTCTTAATAATAATAATAATAATAATAATAATAATAATAATGCCAGCTCCGGCGAATGTTACATGAATCCCATTCTCAGAAGGCCAGTCGAACGAAGTGGAAACCTAACGTGACTACAAATTTTGGGAATTTGAAGACAAACCAACCTTCTCGGGGATGACTAGCTGCACTGGCATGCCGTCCGAGACGAGAACCAGTCGCGTCTTTCAACTTGCTACCTGGCTTGTTTACAAATTACGTTCCTGCCCAAGGTGGGAGGGAGAAACAAGATT
>NC_089777.1:27629036-27644036 GCF_040412425.1 Macrobrachium rosenbergii | reverse complement strand
CGCGAAGGGACCCAGAATAATAATAATAATAATAATAATAATAATAATAATAATAATAATAAATAATAATAATAATAATAATAAAGCTTGACGTTAGGTGGAAGTCAAGATTGAGATTATCTTGTTGAAGCGTTCCCCCAGTGGCATCGCAGACGTTGTGGTAATAATAATAATAATAATAATAATAATAATAATAATAATAATAATAATGAAAAAGTTTGGTGTTAGGTGGAAGTTGAGAGAGCGAGATTATCTTGTTAAAGTGTTCCCCCAGTGGCATCGCAGACGTTTTGGTTGCTACGTGGGAAGAAGAAGAAGCAGCGACGCTGCTTAGCTGGATGGAGGTGGGTGTCGCCAAGGTCTGTATTGTATAATAAGAAGACTTGGGCAGGATCTAGTTGGAGGATTTGGGAGGCCAAAATGAATAAATAAATATATACATATATATACACACACTAATATATATATATATATATATATATATATATATATATATATATATATATATATATATATATATATATATATATATGTATATATATATATATATATATATATATATATATATATATATATATATATATATATATATATATATATATATATATAGGCAATGTGTGTGTGTTTTATCTTAATTTTTTATACTTTGGTAATATTCTCATCCGTCGTTTAATAGCCTTTGTTTTTTTGTTAAGATATACTTAGAGGAAATCTAATTTTCTGAGGTGGTGGGAATATTTTTGTGTTGGAGTCTGTGTGTTTGTATGTTTTATATCAGAAGGAATTATATATATATATATATATATATATATATATATATATATATATATATATATATATATATATATATATATATATATATATTCTTATTTAGAAGAAGTACTTTTGTTTAAAGCCTACGTGATTGTATGTTTTTGTAAAAAGAAGTTATATGATACTGATATTAAGAACAAATTTTTTTTATAGTTTTGTACAACGTTGCAAATTGTTTAGGTGAATTAGTTTATATACATATATATATATATATATATATATATATATATATATATATATATGTGTGTGTGTGTGTGTGTGTGTGTGTGTTTGTGTGTGTGTACTTTATTTGTTAGAAAATGTATTAGTAAAATCAAATTATGTTCTTATCTTATCCTTGAAGTACGGTATGCGACACAAAACAAGTTTTGCATTTGAGTACGCTAAAGGCATTCCTCTATTTTATTATGTTTTTATTCAAATTTTTACGTATACATTTTCATTGACATTCCATGGGTCCGCCGTTGTAGAGCCCAAAACCACGTTTGCCCGCTTTCATTCTTTATTCTTTTTTATTGTTTATTTCTTTTAATTCTTTATTCTCGTTAGTCTTATTCTCTATATTCTTTATTTTTTCGTTTTATTTTATTGGTTTTGACGCCAGGATTGATAATCACAAATCAGTCAGTCATTTTGCTTTATTCCTTTTATTTTACTTTTTTTCGATGAACCATAAATATTAGGTCACAACGAAGACACGAGAAACGAAAACGAATGGGTATGAAAAGTGGCCCCCGGAGAAAAAGGGAAACTGGCTTTAGGTTTGTCTAATGAGGTAACCGCTACTAGGATGCCCAGAAGGTACGAGATTTATGAAAATTGGACTCTCTCTCTCTCTCTCTCTCTCTCTCTCTCTCTCTCTCTCTCTCTCTCTCTCTCTCTCTCTCTCTCACACAGGGAGAAGTACAGGACTTTGTCATTCGTTTGAGGCTTCACTGAAGTCAGATTTTGTTCATTCACGGATATGTAATAAGGAGATATTCTTGGTAATTTTATATAATATATATATATATATATATATATATATATATATATATATATATACATACATATATATATATATATATATATATATATATATATATATATATATATATATATATATAAATCATATATAAATCAAGTATGTATTTGTTTATGTTGCTCTTCTTGTTTCTACATTACAGTACAAACAAGGTTCTTCTTGAATTTCTGATGAGAGTATTTTGGTCGTCATTACTTAGAACTACTTATATCCCAGTGTCATAATAACTGTAACTTAGTCACGAAACTGTCATTCCTGAATGGCTCGCTCGTCCTGGGCTTTTCACTCGAAAAGAAATGATGATGATGATGATGATGATGATGATGATGATGAGGGCGAGTGGGCGTGTCGACACCGAAACACAGTTGAATGAAAGTAATGGATGATGAGGCGAACGTGACCTCCGGGAAGGTTGTTAGAGAATGGATAGGACGAGAATTACTTAGGAGTTCATTTGAATTGAATGGTGTATGAATAAGTGTGGTCCACACTCTTGAGAAAAAGAATCACGTACCGCGCTGTCGCTATTAGCCGATGATGTATTTTGGTTTGTTTGGAAGGAGTAGAGATGTTGATGTTGCTGCGTTAGTCTTTATAATTGTGTTGGAAATTGTTTGATTGCATAGTTATTTATCAAAGTGTCGTCTTTGGAGAGAGAAGCTTTGGTGGGAACTGTGTATTAGAAATTGGTAGGTACACTTAGTATGCAACTTAGCCTAACAAGATCTTGGTCACATAAAGGTACCGAAATACTTGGCGTTGTTTACTATTATTATTATTATTATTATTATTATTATTATTATTATTATTATTATTATTATTATTAACGCGTAGAATTTTAAATTGACTGTAATTTTAAGCAACTATGTATCAGAAAACAGGGTTAAAACGAATTAATACTGAGCCTTTGGAAAAGTTTTTGTGGCAGGATGATTTGTGTTGACATATACGATTGCAAAGCTTTTTGTGAGATGCAGAAACATATTAAAATGTATTTTCCGAATTTTTGAAATTAAAAAATAAGATCAAGTAAAATCTCTGGGCTCCCAAGAATACTTGCGAGTGTAAGGTAGGACTCAGGTCAAAGGTATCAGGTTGCTCTAGCTACTTGAGAAGCTTTAGCAAAGGTAAACAAACACACGTGACCGATGTTTTGATGGCACTTGTTGTTGACAAAGCTGTCATCATGCCAGCTACTACTTCGTGGCTCTGCGTTTGATGAATTTCTGTCAGGATTTCGATTTTTAATGTAAAGGGTGCTTAGGCATTACTGGTGTAAATATTAATTTTTTAGTAGTTTTAGTTATATCAGATAATGCATCTGTAACCTCAATGTGATATTATTGTTATTTAATGTAAAGGGTACTTCTGTATTACTTGTCTAAATATTTATTTTTTAGTAGGTTTAGTTATATCAGATAATCGGCTGCATCTGTAACTTCAAGGTGATGTTATTATTATTATTATTCAGAAGATGAACCATATTCGTACGGAACAAGCCCACAGGGACCATTGACTTGAACTTCAAGCGTCCAAAAAATATGGTGCACATTAGGGAGTAAGAGAAGACAAAGGGAAATATAGAAAGAAGAGATCTCACTTGATAAAAATAAATAATGAATTAATAAACGGATAAACAGACAAACAGACAGATAGATTACCAGGAAAGTGTCATAGAAAAAAAAAACATGTAAACGTGAATGCAATTCACGTAACGCAAAAAGAGGCAACGGATTCAGCGGGCGTTGATAGGAACCAAACTTCAAGTGGGTGGTCTTGGTCGCGTCAGTGTTTATACTTTTATTTCATTGAAGCCGTCAGGTCTGTTTATACGGCGGCCTTTTCGTCATTGACCGGATGCTCTTTGATCAGTTGTCTGTACAAAGAAATGCGTCAGTTTCGGTCTTTAATTGGGATCGTTTAGTCTGCAAAGAAGAAAACAAAAAATAATTGGGATCGCATACTCTGCAAGAAAAGCAAAACAAAAAATAATAATGATAATAAAGTGGTTTTCATTTCTCATCGTTTCATTTAGATTTGGTAAGTGTGTGTGTGGTCGTTTTGTCATTGATTTAGTATCAATGTTAAGTATTTACAATTTTTCTTTAATTGGCAATCACGAAGAGAGCTTTTGTTTGACCTTACCTTCGAGTTTTTGCCATTTTGGAAATCTCAGGAGCTCTAATAGGAGATTTAGTACATATAAGTAACATTTTATGCAATATCCTCCATTAATTGCAGTAATAAAAAAGCATACTATTGGACCACCAACAGTGTGTTATTTTTATTAAATTGTTCTCTTTTCCATTTTGCTTTGTAATTAGTCTTTAGTTTTCAGTAAGTGCACCATCTTTCGAATATAATGTATCCATGTCTTCTTTTCTAAGGGGAACAAGCCTATGCAGTGTGAGAACTTCAAGAAAAAGATATATTTCAAAATTAATTTTTTCTCTCAGCAGGTTAGCCAAAGTAACTGGTGTTTCGTTTTCGTCAGGCACATTCTCAAAGTAACTAGTCAAAGTAACTAGTCTTTCACTTTCATGAGGCACATTCTCATATCTTGGACGCATGCATGCTTTGAAACTGAAGTGTAATGATGATATCAGAATGAAAAAGAAAAAAAAAATTGAAGAATTTAAGTCGGGCTCAAAGTGTAATAGTATAAGTTAGTCATCAGTTCTCGGTCTTATCGGGAAGCTGAGGATCTCAGCACCGCTGTGACAAGTAGGTCACTGTGTTAGCAGCTGCGAGGAGGTCACACACACCACTTTTAATTCGCTGTTCATTAAATCAGGGTTTGCGAACATTTGACCTACACGACGGGAAGAGTTTAAAAGGTTTTAAATAACTCTCATTTAATGCAATCATTTATTACCCGCATTTATTACTCCTTTTCTTGCGATGCGTTTTCTCTTCATTGTCGTACGATAACGGAGCTTTAATCGGGAAACACAGCTCGGGTGAAGGTGGATGAATTTGGTCGGATGGCTGGCGCGGTTGTGGGACAGGTGAGTGAGTGAGTGTGAGTGTGTGTGTGTGTGTGTGTAAAGGTATAACGGTAATCTCTCGCTGGTGTGTCACGTAATCCGCCCCCCCCCTTCGCCCCAACTCCCCCGTCCTTCTAACCCTCTCGGCCTGACGGCTCACTTCACCTGTCTTTCCTTGCACTAAATTTCGAACTGGAATAAAAACATGGGTTTTGTGGGTAGGGTAGGGAAGGGAGACAACTTTTTTCCTTTCTTCGGGTGATCAAGGCTGAAAAGGAGCTCGTTAATTAACTGAAAAAGATAAGAAAAATACTCATAAACAGTTCTTACTCCTCGTAATAAATGAGTTCTCTTATTATTATTATTATTATTATATTATTATTATTATTATTATTATTATTATTATTATGATGATGATGATGATGATTATTATTATTATTATTATTATTATTATTATTATTATTATTATTATTTATGTATATGCATCTTTATACAACCAGCCGAAGGCCATAAACTTGCCAAGCAAGATTCCACAGAACTGTGAATGTCTTCACAAGCGATAAAAGCAAAGGTAAAAAAAAAGAGGAATAATAAAGGATCAGGTTAACGAGAGGGATTTATCTTTTCAACGAGGTTCCACTAGTCACTTCTTCCAACAACCTCTCTCTCTCTCTTTGTTATTTCTCAGGTGAACGACAAATGTCACGAACGAATTACAATTTGCTTGGAAGTTGCATTTGTTGCCAAGCCTTTGTGCCAAAAGGTCATTTCCAGCCGCCTCGGGTGCACTGAAGACTCTGCCAAGGTTCTTTTGCGGTGTTCTTCTCTGGCCCTTCCTAGATTCACCAGCTCTCGTACTATATCCAGTTACTGAATGGAGGGAATCCCGTAGGGGGGTTAATGCCGTCAGTGCACCTCATGCGGTGCACGGTAGGCATTACTTAAGGACCTTTGCAGCGTCCCCTCGGACCCTAGCTGCAACCCCTTTCATTCCTATTACTCTGCCTCCATTCATATTCTGTTTCTTCTTACTTTCCACCCTCTCCTAACAGCTGATTCATGGAGCAACTGCGAGGTCTTCCTCTTATTACATCTTTCAACCCTTTTTATTGCCAGTTTCCCTTTCAGCGCTGAATGACCACATAGGTCCCAGCGCGTGGCCTGTGACATAAATTCTTTATTCTATATTCTGTTCTGGATGGAGGACAAGAATAGAATAAATCAAAATAATGCTTGAGGTATTCACAAAGAGAAGGATTTTGTTGCACTGAAGTGTGATTGCTTATAGGTGGGATTTTTTTTATTTTTTCGTTTTTTAACTTGAAGCTGAGTGGTTGCAACTCAGTTGTCTTATCAGGCCAGTGGTAAAGAGGGAGGCTAATCCATAAGGAAACTAAGCAGCCGTAGGGCTTGACTCAAAAGGAGAAGAATGGTTTGAACTCATCCCTCAAAGAAGCTGTAGGCTATGTTTAACTCAATGATGACTGGAGGGAGCATTGAGGACTAAACTTGAAGTTACCGAGCTCCACTAAACCCCCCCCCAAAAAAAAAGACTTTAAGGCCTATGGACGAAGGAAGTTTTGGGTTTAATCCCCAAAAAAATTGTAGAGCACCCGAAGTCTGTGTATGCCTTCGTTGGTGAGATTCGAGTCTTGCATAAGATGGTTTAGCTATACAGATGTGTATTATATTGACGTATACCTTGTTCAGTTGTCTTATGGCATGTCATCATTTGAAGGTCTTTTGACAGATAAATCTTACGTAAGGCTAGCCAAGTGATTGATCAAAAACCCACAGAATATGTTTATTTATTATTTCTGGTTCGTTGACGTCACCGTAAACATCACTGGTCACAAAGGCCACACGTGTATATGGAGAGAGAATTTTTTTAATTCACGCTCAGTGATATTGATGGATTGGTCTGAACCGGTTAACGTTGCGAAAGATAATTGTGATAGGTTTATATGTATCATGTTTGCATTGATACGTATTTTGTTTTTGTGTAGCAATTTTTTTTTTGTATTGATGTGCTTGCTGCTTTTTTTTATAGATGTATATGAAGCTTATGCAATGTAGTACCCTGATCATTTAGTTCCAGGGAGTACAGTCATTCCTTGCTTAGTTGCTTTTCAGTTGTTATTCCGGACCTGTATATAAGATAATTTTTCCAGGGAGTACAGTCATTTCTTGCTCAGTTGCTTTTTGGTGGTTATTCCAGACCTGTATATGAAATAATTTTGCCTGCGATGATTTTATTAACTGGACGTGTTTGTTCCAGGTAATAATTTGGTATTGTGATTTCCGACACGTCATCTTGCTCGAATATGCATGAACAGTTTTGTTCGTGTTGTTCTTTATTCAGATAAGGACATGACTGGATATTATATCAGTCTGATTCTTCGTTCATTATTTTGTTTTGCTTTCCTGTTCATTCCAGAATGGCGAAGAATTAGTTAATTAGCGAGGAACTGGTGTATTGCCTCTTTGTCATTAATCCGTGCTCTCATGCAATCGAGTCATGTCCTAAATGACAAACTAATCATATTATATCGTTTGGAGGTTTATGAATGCTAAATATATACAGCTCTCTCTCTCTCTCTCTCTCTCTCTCTCTCTCTCTCTCTCTCTCTCTCTCTAGAATTCTGAAATTCTAATGAAGCTGTTAGAAGCGGAAAGTTGTGATTGATAATACTTATCATGCGATCAGATATTGTTACCTTTTAACAAACACAGTAGAAGCCTGATTATCTTCTAATGCATGAAAGCATGGCATAATGACAAAGACTAATTAACTAATCCTTGGCCATTCTGGACAAAACTGGAAAGTAATCATGCCTATTCTAGCGAAATAATGAACGAAGAACCGGAACACAACGAGACCCAGTCATGTATGTATCAGGATAAAGAGCTGAGAGGAACAGACCGTTGAGGACGTTGAAGGATAACTGGTATTGTCGTGTTATCACAAGAAACTCCTTGGGGCTGCCTCCTTCCTGCAACAGCCCCGTGCAGGAAGGGTTGAATATCATTTATGCTGTTAGCGTCAGGTTGAGTAACCGCCGTTTGTATATGCGCGGCAGGAAGCATTCCTCGGTCGGATCAGTTTTTATGACTCGACAAAGGGTCCTGGCATTGGCAATCGTGGTGGAACATTGCTTCTTGTCCAATTGAATCCTCCTCCTACTCTTTTTAAACAGTGGCGTTGTTGCTTTATTCTCTCATTGCATCATTTGTGCCAGGCCTATATCACGTTGGTGCTTAATCTAATGATGATGGTTCTGTGTTTATTTTTATAAATAGATTTTTCCAGTAAACGTCTTTTATTTGTGTTTTTTTCCCTGTTGCTTAACCTACAAGTGAAGAATGAACCAAGCAAGGTTTTTTATATAAAACCGGTATGTTTGAATAGTTTAATTTCTTTAACTTCGTAACGTGGAGAATTTCACAAGTTACAGTACAAACTCCTCTCTTCGAATGATCTTTGCTGGCCCTTTTGACTTAATATCAGGGAGCAGGGAAAAGGAAAAGGAACAAGTAGTAACTTTAAACTTTTATAAGACAGTACTTATGCACAGTTCACTGTATCTATACAAGGTACACATGTATTGCATTTTGCCATTTATTTTATTGGTCACGTTTTGTGTTCTTGTCCCAGGACTGCAAAGGAAAGTTTGAGGGAAAAAATTTATCTGTGGCATACTCAAACTAGACAAATTTAGTCTGCTGAATATATAGATGTAATGGAAATATAAACATGGATATAGGAAATATTGTAGTTAAAACCTCCCGGAAGAACATTTTTAAAATTAATTGAAAGCCTCTTGACATTTTGAACAGGAAATGAAATGAACGTTTTACAAAGATTTAACTGAGCTACGAACAACTTCAAGCAGTTGCAACAAATCCCCTTCAGTGAGTCGGAGGATTGACTCATGTATGTTACTACAACAGAAAGATGAGGAAAATCCTCATGGAAAATCCTCGTGGCAAATCCTCATGGCGTAATCAACTGGCATTCTATGAATGCGGTGACTCCATTTTGGGTATAAATGAGATGTGATTTTGAAACCTTGATCATTTAAATGGAGCAGTGGTTCTTAACCTTTTTATTACCACGCCCCCTTTAAGAGTTCATCCTTCCCTCCACGCCCCCATTGCATCTCTTATTAAAATTCCCTCCCAGATTTAAAGGAAAAAAAAAAAAAAGAGAAAGAGAAGGGGTTTCGAGGGCTAGGGAGAAAGGTAAATAATTACAAAACATGGTAAGCCCAATGAGTCTAACTAGGGTAGTAGATTAGGAAACTAACGTCGTAAGCCGATACGTTTGCGTTTTTTCATAAACTTCTGAATATTAGTTCCTCCCTCTTGTTAAGAGAATAACGGATATAATTAGAGAATTTTTAAATTTTCCCTAGGGCTCGCGTCTCTATTGGAAATTGCTGACGCCCTTCTAACCACTGATATAGAGCAAAATACATATGTAATTTAATAGATATTGATGTTTTAATTGTCTGTTTTATGTTCGTATGTTTATGTGTGTTTTGTCAACAGGGAGAAACAGTGTAAGACTTAACAGAGTGTGTGTGTGTGTTTATGTTGTGTGTATGTGTGTGCGTAGCGGATATTCTTACGCCTTATGCGGGGTTGTCTGAACATTAGTGTCGAATGAAGGAGTTCCCTGTAGGCCTAAACCAAATCCTTGACAGGGAATTACGATGTTTCCCTCTAGGCCTATCATCCTCTAAACGAATACACTGGTTCAAGTGTGAAATGGCATTATCTTACAGTTTAGGCCCTTGCACGATAACAGTCGAGGTTGATTTCATTTACATATTATTATTATTATTATTATTATTATTATTATTATTATTATTATTATTATTATTATTATTTATTTATTTATTTAATTGTTTATGCTGGTGTAGCTGACACCCTCTTGATTTTATCATTAAGATACAGATTATCATTAGCTTTGCTTTTAGGTGTATCTGAATGGATATTTTAAAGCTAACACCATACTACCCCCAAGACCCTAGGTTTTTTTTTTTTTGTCGTTTTATGCCTATACGTTATCATTTTGTAGGCAATAACTTCAAAACTGTTTTTCATTAAGTTACTATAAACTTTAGTGAAATTTGGAATAATTTTCTTTTTGAAGTAAATTTTTATATTGAGCTCAAAACTTCAATTGATGTTAAGAGACTTCAAACACACAAAAATCTATCTTTCTGTCCATCTGTCTATCTAGAGAGCAGTTTCTCCTAATAGGGGTAGCTCCATATATATTCAATAAATAATCAAAAGATCTGGTTTTATGCATTGAGTACTGTCCATGAAGTGATTATGATGAGCCTGAATATTAATTTTTTTTTTATTTGTAAGTAAAAGAAATGTAGAATATTTTTTATGTCAAACTAGAAGGATGTTATCGGGCGTTCAGATTCGTTACCGGGTGGATTCTTTGCACTCTTATGTAGTGGATTTAAATAACGGACTAGGAGAACAAAGTTGTTCACTATGCGGGTACGGCAACTTTCATCGCTACTGCCCATATCTTTAAAAAAAATAAGACAGTAATTACTAGCTTTTAAACCTTGGTTGGTTCTCCAGTAAAAAAAAAAATAGACAGCCATTGTAGACATACTTTGGTTTTCCAGTAAAAAAAAAATAAGATAGTAATTACTAGCATTGTAAACAGGTACCTTGGTTGGTTTTCCAGTAAAAAAAAAATAAGACAGTAATTACTAGCATTGTAAACAGATACCTTGGTTGGTTTTCCAGTAAAAAAAAAAAGACAGTAATTACTAGCATTGTAAACAGATACCTTGGTTGGTTTTCCAGTAAAAAAAAAAGACAGTAATTACTAGCATTGTAAACAGATACCTTGGTTGGTTTTCCAGTAAAAAAAAAGACAGTAATTACTAGCATTGTAAACAGATACCTTGGTTGGTTTTCCAGTAAAAAAAAAAGACAGTAATTACTAGCATTGTAAAAGATACCTTGGTTGGTTTCCAGTCAAATTCATTTGTAAAAAAATTTATTAAAACATTATTTCTGCCAAGCTTTAAACTACCACTTTGATAATGAATTTCCTTTTAAGCTTTTATTTATCTGGACAGCCTTGAAAATAGCCAAGCATATTTACAGTTATGTCAGTTTTTTTTTTTTATAATAGTTTGATGTCAGTTTTTTTTTTTTGTGATAGGCAAATCTAATGAAATGAAGGTAAGGGAGGCACCTGAATTAAGAATTGATAAGGTGAATGGTCAAAATGGTACAAGATGTGCTCTCTCTCTCTCTCTCTCTCTCTCTCTCTCTCTCTCTCTCTCTCTCTCTCTCTCTCTCTCTCTCTCTCTCTCTCTCTCTCAAGCAAACTCCATGATGTGGTGTCCTTATGACAACGGACTGCGCGATATGGAAGTTCGTTGCGCATTTGCCGCACTGTAATGAAAATAACAATGACTCGGATGAGGACAATAGATTTCACGGATGACCTTCACCTGGGCTTAGATTTGGAATGCTTGAATTTTTTGTGTTATCGTTTTAAAAGTGCCTCTTGTTAATAACAACATTATTTTCAGTCAACTTCAATATTTCAGTAATTTACCCTCTGGACGTCTACCTCTGAGAGAGAAAAAAAGAAAAGTCTTTCGTGATTTAAATGGTAATGCCTTTCACCAAATGCAACAAAAGTATGCATTTGGTGAAGGTATTTTTATCGCTCTAAAAGTGCCTGTTGTTAATACTGACGTTCATTTTAAATGATTTTAAATATTTTCCCTTTGGATGTCTAGCGTTGAAAAAAAAATTTGGAAAAGTCTATCGAGATTAAAATGGTAATAATGATCACGGCCATACTTCTCTTGTATTTGGTAGAGCGATTTTTACTTATGTACACTAGAAGGGAACACCATCTTGCCTTCCATCCTGGACATATATCAGATCTTACAGTTGTGGCTGAGTAATAGTAAAAATCTGAAGAAATAAACTTTATTCCTGTTGATTTACCCAAGATCTGTTTGTTAGTGTAAGTTGACGTTCAAGGAGAAATAACAAAAAATCATTGAAGAATTTATTTTCAAAGTCATTGCTTGTCTCGTGTTGTTGAACTTCACTGTCACCAGTAGGAAGGGGTTTATTGTGTTAGTATTGCAAGGCCACATCTACGATCAGTTAGTTAAAGATGTGTTAAGAGGTTGGCGTTTTATGGGTTGGCCTACACTTCGGCAAAGAATAAACGTATTGCTTCCTTTTAAGTTGCAGAAATCGAACCATCGTTAGTTTTAGTTTTCTGTAAAAGAAAACTATTGTGCCGGCTTTGTTTATCCGTCCCCACTATTTTCTGTTCGCACTTTTTCTGTCCGCCCTCAGATCATAAGAACTACTGAGGCTAGAGGGCTGCAAATTGGAATGTTGATCATCCACCCTCCAATCATCAGACATATCAAATTGCAGTCCTCTAGCCACAGTAGTTTTTATTTTATTTAAGGTTAAAGTTAGTCATAATCGTGCTTCTGGCAACGTTGTAGGATATGCCACCACCGGGCCGTGATTAAAGTTTTATGGGCCGCGGCTCATAAAGCATTACACCGAGACCACCGAAAGATAGATCTATTTTCGGTGGTCTTGATTACCGTATACGCTGTAGCGGCTGTACAGAAAACTCGATTATGCCAAAGAAACTTCGGCGCATTTTTTACTTGTTTGCTGTTGTCTCGTAACATTTGTTATATTTTTGAAAATCATATTGGAGTGTTTGCGTTTTTCTGTGTTTAATAATAATAATGATAATAATAATAATAATAATAATAATAATAATAATATTGGTATGCTATTTTTCAATTTTTCATTTTGGAAAAAGCATTGAAATCCTTCGTATATATTTTCAGTTCCCAGCACGAATTTGGGACAAAAAATGATGCTTCTTGATCGAACTGTTTGCCCCTTTGAAAAGTAAGAGAATTCCCCAAGCGGTACGACCCTGCTTGAGCATATATACTTGAACTTTATTAGTTCTATTTCAGATAAGCCGAAGCGAGTCCTTGGTCTTTGTAAGCCCCAATTGTATATCTGCCTGCTCAATATTTCCCAAAAGGCTCGTCCTTGGCCTCTGCTTGTCATCTGAATTAAGTTTGTTGAGACTCCTGTCTGGCCACTGTTGGCTCAAGATCTGGTGTCTAAATTGTTTACCGTGACCTATTCTGTTTAGGATTCCGTTGGAGAGTTTTTTCCACTTTTTTTTTTTTTTTTTTTTTTTTTTTTTTTTTTTTTTTTAGGTTACCCCCATTTTTTTTTTAAATAGTCAGAATTGGTTTGCCCTTGTCGAAGGAAATAAACACACTGGCTCTTGGTTTTTCTCAACGACATTGTACTTTTCAGACGATTCTTTTGTGATAATGTTTTGGATGCTGAACGGAATAGTTTTATACTGACGTGCATTTGCACACATACACACTGTACATACACATACATACACATACTATATTATATATATATATATATATATATATATATATATATATATATATATATATATATATATATATATTGTGTATACACACACACACACACACATATATATATATATATATATATTAAAATGCTCAATTTTCATAATTTTACAGTGACTGTGTAATGCTATGTAATATATATCATTATGATACTTCCAGCAGAAATACTCTAATTTAGTTTTAAATAGATATGTACATGTATTTTTGCCATACATGGAAATCCGGATCTGTATTTTGTGTATTCAAAGACTCGAGTCTAATCTAACGTGTTTACATCAGTACCTAAACTGTTGAATAAAACTCCCCCCTACAGCTGCTGCTCTTGACGAAGATGTGAGTTGTAGTGGGTGTGGTTTGGAGGGGAAGGTGTTTGGGGGAGGAGTGTATGGGCGTACCTTATCGAGAGAGGAGGATTGCTGAGGTGGGGAGAGGAGGATTGCTAAGGTGGGAAGAGATGCAGTCCCGGGATTGTTTACAAGGAGTGCTGACAGGAATTTAACTTTTTCAGAAAGGTGTTCTGGCCGCAGGTATCTAAATAAGGAGGAATATTTTGGGGCCGTGGCACTGACGTAGTTAGGTTTTTAAATTTTTTATTTTTCAAGGGTGTGATTCACCCATCACTCCTCTAGAACACCGCGTTTCATGGTTTGTGTTATGATGAGGTGTTTGTGATGCATTCAGTTCTCTCTCTCTCTCTCTCTCTCTCTCTCTCTCTCTCTCTCTCTCTCTCTCTCTCTCTCTCTCTCTCTATATATATATATATATATATATATATATATATATGTATATATATATATATATATATATATATATATATATATATATATATATATAATATATATATATATATATATATATATATATATATATATATATATATATATATATATATATATATATATATATATATATATATATATATATATATATATATATATATAATATTTCATTGTAACAGTGTATTGCTTATTGTCCTTCAACTCTTCTACGATCAATTTGTTGAAAAATAATAATTAGCTGTCACTCACTTTGTACGATTTCCTTTTCAATCTCTTCTCTGGAAATAGAAGTGTGGTCCAACAGTAGCTCACATATGATTTGACAGACTTCCTTATTTGCTGGGATCGACGTTTCTGTTTCACCTTGAGAAAGCTTACTCAATACACCTGGATACTCGTGGAGATTCAAAGGATCCTATTGAAGTAGGGACTTCCTTCTGAAAGATACCATTCCTCCAAGGATAGCTCTCATGCCCTTCCTTGATCGCATTTCCTTTCTTATATAACATTAGCTTTCAGGTACGTTTTATTGTGTATGAATGGTGGGATGTACTTCCTTCATGGAGACCTTTTTTTTTTGTGTAGGGAGGTACAGCTTTTGTACCTTTTCTCATTCTTCTACCATATTTTCTCTATTAGGTAGGCAAGGATGTATTTAATAAGAGGCAGTATCTTTGTTTTCATCTGTCATTTTTTTATTTTCATCTTTGTCCTCTTTACTTTAGGTTTTAAATTTCATTTGCTCTTATACGTGTGTGTGTGTGTGTGTGTGTGTGTGTGCTTGCGTAAGGGGGCTCCCTCGGCACCTGTCTCATCTGGAGTGGTAGGTAATCAGTAGGTGTAATGAAAGGTTTCTTGAGATTCCTCTTCGGGATCCTTGCGTTATC
>NC_089777.1:27614036-27624036 GCF_040412425.1 Macrobrachium rosenbergii | reverse complement strand
TCCCGTTATTATTGTTGCGGTTCTTTGTATTTTCTATCTTTTAGAATTATTTTATTTTTGATGCATTTTCTATCTTTTGGAATTAGTTTTATTTATGATGTACTTTCCATCTTTTAAAATTAGTTTTACTTCTGATGTATTTTTCATCTTTTGAAGTATTTTTACTTCTGATGTATTTTTCATCTTTTGAAGTATTTTTACTTCTGATGTATTTTTCATCTTTTAGAAGTATTTTTATTTTTGATGTATTTTCCATCTTTTAGAATTATTGTTATTTTTGAGGTATTTTCCATCTTTTAGAATTATTTTTATTTTTTATGTATTTTCCATCTTTTAGAATTATTGTTATTTTTAAGGTATTTTCCATCTTTTAGAATTGTTGTTATTTTTTATATATTTTCCATCTTTTAGAATTTTATTGAAGATGCATTTTGCATCTTTTAGAATTATTTTAATTTTTGAGGTATTTTCCGTCTTTTAGAATTATTTTAACTTTTGTGGAACTTTCCATCTTTTAGAATTATTTATAATCATGATGTATTTTCCATCCTTTAGAACTGTTATCATTTTGAGACGTACTCGAAAATTATATGGGATTAAGTCATATGACAATTAAAGCATCTGAGGGGTTTGACAGAATCCGCAGGAACGTCAGATGTTACGTCAATTTATTCTCATGTTTCCTCGCCGCAATATTACCTAAAGCCCTGCCCCGTGTTGACAAAAATATATTGCAACATCTCTCTCTCTCTCTCTCTCTCTCTCTCTCTCTCTCTCTCTCTCTCTCTCTTAGGATGAGATGTCACCAGTTTTAATTAAATGTTGGTAGATTGAAATATGAGATATTTGTCGGAAGAGTTGTCCGTACATATATTGTTTCCCATCTGATATGAAAAGAATTTTCTTATTGCAAAACGAATTTTTTCGTTACATATTTTTTTTTATTTTGATTGAAATTCCATCTGCCTTTTAAGAGTCGAATTAAATTAATTCAGTTGATTGGGGCATTTCATTTTTGTAACCCATTTGAATGCGAGAATTAACATAATTTCTTTTTCAATAAATTTGTGTTATCAAAGAATTTCACGAAATTTAAAATTGAACTGGATTAAGGTTATAAACACGAAGTCAGAATTTTTTTAAAACCATTTTCCGTGAGAGCCAATAAGTAATTTATTGGATCAGTCACCTTACGATGATGATGATGATGATGATGATGATGATGATGATGACGACGATGATGACGATGACGATGACGAGACAGACAGACAGACGGTGGTGTCAGAATTGAGTGATTGAATATGGCCAATAAAAACTGGCGTTACAACATCTAGGTTATTGACGCCATAATCCCCGTGGGGGGTTAGTGCTGTCAGTGCACTTCATGCGGTGCACTGTAGGCATTACTTAAGGTTTTTTCAGCGTCCCTTCGGCCCATAGCTGCAACCCCTTTCATTCCTTTTACTGTACCTCCGTTCATATTCTTTTTCTTCCATCTTACTTCCCATCCTCCTCGAGGTCTTCCTCCTGTTACACCATGCAAAGCTTTCTACTGTCAATTTCAGTTTCAGCGCTGAGTGACCTCGTAGGTCCTAGCACTTGGCCTTTGCCCTAAACTCTATATTCTATTCTATTTTATTCTATTGACGCCGTAATAAATTCAGGTGGTGTCAGGTGGTGGTGGTGGATGGGAGAGGGTGCTGACGATGCTCCGGAGGGGAGATAACACCACCTAAGCCCTCATCTCTCTCTCTCTCTCTCTCTCTCTCTCTCTCTCTCTCTCTCTCTCTCTCTCTCTCTCATAACCCCTCGTTATCCTTGCCCAATCACTCCCACTTCCGGCCCACTTAACTATCGTCTCACCTTGAGGCCTTCGAGCCAGCTGGTCCCTAATGCCTTTGTTAATTCTTTTTTTAGTTTTTATTTTGTTTTTTGTTTTGTTCTAATTTCTTAGGCAAGTTTGGTTTAAATAACCTCTTTTCGATATTATTTTACTTTTGGTAATTTCCGGAATAAGGAGAGTTCTCTGTATTTTTGTTAAACTCTGTTTCTAATCTTTTCATTGTAGAATGTGTTTAGAGAAGGCCCTAGCTCATTTGTATTTGTAATCATCTTAGTATTTCATTTGTTACTTTTTTGTTATTTGTTTATTTGAAATCGACTTCAAAATTTTTTCTTCTAATTTTTTTTTCTATTGGAAATCTGCCTAAACTTTATTTTGCTTGTTCGTTTGTTTTTTTTTTTTGTCAAATATACATAGAATCATGTTTCACTATTTTGTATATCGTTTTTTTTTTTTAAATATACCCAGATTGTGCTCTTCCTTTTTGTGGCATTTAAATTCTACCTAGTATTCTTCCTTTTACCCTTTGTTGCCCAAGACACGTTCTTGTACATGTTAGACTCGCCTCTCGTAACTGTTTTGCCTGATGACGTCATCCACATAAAAGCGTAGAACTTGACATTCCCCTTCCGTGATTCGGAATGCGCTCTTTGCTCCCGCACGGACAGAAACCAATTCAGAAACTGTTACACCAACGCTCCTTTGAGCTGAAGTCGGAGGCCGATAGAAGGATAATATTTACCTTTCTGAAGGGGCAGTCTTCTAGCACCATGGGTAACCCGACACCGCCCCCTGCTGAAGCTGTTGCTGCTGCGGTCCAATCCTTAGAGATACTTCGGTTCAAGGTCTCGACCAAAATTACAGCTTTCGAGACAACTTGGGGCATTGGGGTATCCCTTTTCGGTGACCGAGTTTCTCTCTCTCTCTCTCTCTCTCTCTCAGAGATGATGTGTTTTGCCCATCCGCTGTCTACCTGCGGGGATGTGCTCTCTCCGCACCAATACTCCCCCCCCCCCCCGTCCCCTAACACTACTAATACTAGTCTCTCTCTCTTTCTCTCTCTGATGGGGCGTGTTATCTCTCTGTTGGGGTGTTTTAGCCATCCATTTTCCTATATCATTTACCTACCTGCCGGGATATGTGCTCTCCTCTCTCTGATGGGGCGTTCTCTCTCTCTTCTGTTGGGGCTTTTTAGCCGTACATTTTCATATATCATTTGCCTACCTGCCTGGATATGTGCTCTCTCTCTCTCTCTCTCTCTCTCTCTCTCTCTCTCTCTCTCTCTCTCTCTCTCTCTCTCTCTCTCTCTCTCACACACACACACACAGGTGTGGTAATATTGATGGATAGGTGTGCCAGGGAATTGTATTTGCAAGTGTTTTATTCTTACATCGATGACCAGTTATAGCATTGACTCATCCAATCTCGCTCTTTATATTCATATATATATATATATATATATATATATATATATATATATATATATATATATATATATATATATATATATATATATATATATATATATATAATATTATATATATATATATATATATATATATATATATATATATATATATATATATATATATATATATATTATGCGTTTGCTTGGGCGTGTACAATTATGTACGATGGTGCATAGTGACTTTCACAGCTTACAAAGCCGTGGAGAATCGTGCATGAAGCTATTGCATGTAACATGTCATTGCAAGTCAAGCTTGAATGTGTGTTAGTGTTCTCGACGAGCTGCAATACTCACCGAAAGAATTACCTCGTACATCGTGAAGCGACAGGTGAGGAGGAAAAAGATTGGATGACTCAGTGCTGTAACTGGCGTCGCAACAAGTTAGGGTCATTGATGTTAGGAATATAATTCCGATGTAAAAAGTATATTAAAAAAATGGAAAATATATGTGAAGTAATATAAAGGGAATATAATTGTGTTGTTTAAAGTATAGTAAAAAAAAATCGAAAACATATTTGAAGTAATAACGGGAATATAATTCTGTTGTATAAAGTATAGTAAAAAAAATGGAAAACATATTTGTAGTAATAACTTTTAAAAAATGAAAACTTGTCTATCAGTATTACCACACCTGAGAGAGAGAGAGAGAGAGAGAGAGAGAGAGAGAGAGAGAGAGAGAGAGAGAGAGTACTGGCTATTACAGAACTTGCCAGAGATTTATAGATACCACATATGCATAAAGACTTAATGAAAATAAAAGAATGACGGTAATGAAAATAAAAGAACGATTGTCTCCCCCCCCAAAAAAAAAAGATTAATTACAGATGGAAGTCATGGACACCCAAGATGGAAATGAATCCACTTCACAGCAAAGAAAAGGAAAGCACAAAGATTACTGCTAAGGGAGCCTTCAGCCTCCCTCAACCTGATGGCCACCCTTCCAGATGAGAAACTTCGTCACCCCTTAGGGGATCCAAGGAAGCTGGGACCAGCGTAGTTTACGAATTTAGATTCGGAGGAGGCGTGAAAGCCTGGACCTGGAGTGGCTAGGGGCATTTGGGACTATCCCTTGAGTCAGAGGATTCATTGAGAAACATCTGGTTTGTGAATATGTTAAGCTTCACTTTTTCTGAATCCTGAAATTTACGGTAATTTTCATTTTAAGTTCTTATACCTATTCAGTTTTTGACTACACTCGCTCATATTGTTGAGGGTGGTTTAGTTTTATTGTAGGTTCAGTTTATGCTTGAAGATGGCCATAGGTTAAATGATTAAACAGTTTTGTTTATAACTTCAAGACTTCGGCCATGAAAATAAAAGAATACTAGTAATTAAAGATGTGTTGCCAGAGGGGCATAGGTGCCACATATGTCTAAGTACTTAATGAAAATTAAAGGATTGCCAAAAACGCACACGCAATATGCATATATAAATTTATATATATATGTATATATATGTGTGTGTGCGTGTATGTATATATGTATGTATGTATGTACGCGTGTGTCGGTGTGCGTATGCAAAAAATTTGGAATGTTGTGCAGCATTTGTCAGCTGAGTCATAAGCATTATTTATCACTGCCTTTTTATCTCGGAGTGTATTGATGCGCCTGTACACCTTCAACTTACCCCTCTCCTTCCACTCCAATCCTGTTACTCCATTATTTCTAAAGCCGCTCGTCTCGCACACCCACATCGCTGTTTAATCTCCTCGAGTGTGTGCGCCATCTTTCTGTACGAGGCGATGTCGGCTGATTGAACGACATCCTGACTACCCCCCTGATGTGGATTGTTAGGGGGTAGATGATGCCAAATAACCTTATTTGACACATTTTCCAGGATTATGATTATGTAATTGTATTTTATCATTTTTTTATATGCTTCACCACGAGTAAAATTGATTTTAGATTAGATTTTGCCAGTGAGTCTACCTCCCATGGATGCATATTCGTGAACGAACTTACTATGTTCTTTGGGGATCTAACGGTACATTGCCATGAGATTCAGTTGTCAATTGATACGAATTCTGTATTGACGGTTTCTCATTCACAGGTTAGTGTCTGTGATTTTATCTACTAAGGCATTGTTTGAGATCATTTGAGTTGATGGCAGCTAACTCGATCGGCAGTTAAAAGTAAAGAAGCCATTGAATTTGGTAAAGTAGGAAGGCTTCACCTTCTAAATATTTCAGTCAGTTGGTACTGACCATTTCCCCCCCCCTCCCCCTCATAAGTTCCAACTAAGAAAAATAGGGACAGTTTTTCCCTTTCTTATTTGTTGGATTAGTTGAGAAGGCATTATCTTAGGATGAACTCAGTCTGCCGGCGACAAAATCCGGCCGAGTCATTTGAAAATGGAAGATGGAAAAGATAAAATTTAATGGTAAAAGCGTAAAAGGTCGGGTAGCGTCACTGACAACTCAACCCCTCTTTTTTTTCGTGGAGCTGTCAAAAAAAAAACCCAGGGACTGGTATTGATGTATTTTGTTAGTGTCGGCCATGTTAAACACGAGCGAGTTGCCTTGCCATTATAAATTTTACCTACTTCTAGGCAAAGCCAGCAGCACTCTAACCTTGACTCTATCCAAATCAAGCTGGAACGACAAATCTGGCTCTGAAAAATACCCGGAATCTTGAACGGCAACGTTCCCGGTGAGGGCAGGGCATTTATCTGTCTGCCTGAGAAACGTTTCCGTTTTTGTCATATTAACGATTCAAATTGAAGGAAGTATTCTTTGGTGCAGAAGAGGCAACTCTTTTGCTCAAATAAACTGCAACAACAACAATATTGAGAATAACTTGTAGATAGTTAGAGCGATGGTTATGGTTTTTAGGGAGTTGGTGACATTAAAGATGAAATAATTCCTATTTTGTCGTTATTCTTAATTTTCTTTTTGAGAATTTGAGATTTTAGACATTAAATGCAGTAATTATACGGGATCGGATTTGTGACATTTTTTAAATAAATCATTATACGTAATCGGGTTATGACATTTTCTTTTCTTTATTAATAATTTTTGCCAAAGAAATTTGCGTTCCATCAATGATCCCAAGGAACTGATGTCTCGGACATTGTTGTGACAGGTGGATACAGTTAAATAACTCGTTATATATATAATGAATTAAAACCTTCAGTAATGTAGTAAATTAATATTTTTGTAATTTTTTTTATATAATTTTATATAATTTTCCTCCTTGATGACGTGTAAACGATATCCTCATCGAAGATTCTGCCGTTGCCTCCAGCAGGGAGGGCCTTCTGCGTCCGCCCTCTCAGCGTTTACGGCTTTATTCGGCGTGTGTTAATGAGGGTTATTAAGGGTAATCAGTCTGGGCAAGGGAGGGGAGGAGACAGGGTATCAATCTGAGACCCTGATTTGGCACGACTTCTGTCCCAACTCCTCCTCCTCCTCCTCCTCCTCCTCCTCCTCCTCTTCTTCTTCTTCTTCTTCTTCTTCTTCTTCTTCTTCTTCTTCTACCTCCTCGTTTCACCCTCCTATCTTCCTCCTTTCCTCCTCCTCCTCTTCTTCTTCTTTTTCTTCTTCTTCGTCTTCTTCTGCCTCCTCCTTTCACCGTCCTGTCCTCCTTCTCCTCCTCCTCCTCCTCCTCCTCCTCCTCCTCCTCCTCTGCCTTTCACCCTCCTCCCTTCCTCCTCCTCCTCCTCTTGGCCCTCTTCCTCTTCCTTATTGTCCCTCTTCCTTCTCCTCCTCCTCCTCCTCCTCATCCTCATTGCCTTTTCCTCCCCATTCCCCAGGTCGTTATGGTAATGGCTCTTAAGTAGGTCGCTTGTATGGTTGAGCCGACGTGGAGCAGAGAGCCATTACAAGGGAAAGATGGGGAAGGGGGGCTAAGGTTGCGTGGATATTAGGGTGTTTTGGGGGGGGGAAGGGTCCGTTTTCCCAGATAAGTGAAGTGGTATATTTGTGTCTATGCTTTTTCGGTCATAAGATTTGGCCCTTTATTAGCTAAAGGGAAGCGCAGGTACAGGGAAGGTAGATACACCGTAAGAGAACTTAGGGAAATGGTGACGGTTGGTTGTATTATCTAAATTGTAACACTATGTAATAAACGTAGTAAGGTGGATTATTAAGTAAAAAAATAATAGTAAACTTATTGAATTTATTGATAGTAAATTATTTAATTTACAAATTAGTCGAAAAGTAACAGTGAATAGAACTGAATTTTACTCAGTTTAAAAGGATTTCATTAAACATGTTGAGTTTGATTAGTAAATCGAAAAACTTTTCAATTTGATTAATGGCTTTAAAAATAACATGTGCAATTTCCACGTGAAGAATGGACTTTGATATCCTGTTGAACCCGATTCGTTTAAGGTATCACGGACTATTAAAGTAGGATTTGGGCCTCCACTTTGCAGATGAGTCACAGATGCTATTAGCATACCCTCCTACACCCCCCACCTCCCCACCCCTCTCTCTCTCTCTCTCTCTCTCTCTCTCTCTCGTCAGGTATAACAGCCTTTGTGGATTCGCGTTGAGGTCTACATACCGATTTGGCCAAGTTTTTTTTTTTTAATCTCTGCTATCTTTTCGCTTGATTGCTGGAGCTTGTTCGTATTATTACGGGTTTTTTAAAGCTAACTGTGTGACAGGCTCGTAGTGGTCGTCAGCAGCAAGGTTTTAGGAGAGGTGAAGTGTGTCCAAGTTGGATTAGGATCGCGAAAATTCATGTAAATAATTTTACAAATTTTTTGGGAAGGATTTTTTATGGTCCGTAATCGCGTCATAGACTCCTGATTATTCCGGATGTGAGAAATCTAATAAGATTTTTTTATTATATATGTTTATCAAGTATTTTCTTTGTGTAGTGTTTAGAAGACTATGAGAGAGAGAGAGAGATTTTGGGAGGATGCTGATACCAAAAATTGTTAACAGTTTTAAAAATAGGTATTGAGTATATATGCATAAAATTATGAGTATGTAAAAATATATCCCGTGATAAATTATGGTCGTTGGCTTACAGTCCGTGATTCGTCACATATAAATTGTAATTTTTTGGAGTTTTCATTTTATTTAGATAAATACTGAAATTTAGAATGTTGTCTCATGTACTGTATGCGCGTGCGCGCGCTTTTGTGTATGGAAAGTCGCTGTTTCCTCACGGTTCCGAGTTGAAGGAGAAAATAACAAATTTGTGTTAAAAAACTTACAAATTTGAATTTCCTTGTATAGTATTTTACCTTCAAAATTCCACCATCTAGAGTAATTTAATCATAACATGCCGATATAGCTTAGTGACCTCATTATTCGCTGTATGCTGAGCGCTTACTCTGAATCACATTTTGCGTGATGTAGCGTTTGTTTGTTTGTTTGGACACATGGTTGGTCGGTTGGAAATTATTCTCAGTTATGGAGATGAGTTTTTTTTATTGCTTATTCAGTACAGATGACGCTGCTCAAACGTGGACTATTTTTTTTATGTAAAAAATGATGAGGAAACGTGGACTAATTAAATAAAAAAGGGTGAGGTACTTTGCATGAATTTTTCCAGGTCATGGTAGTAACAGAACTGTTTTTCTTGTCTTTACTTTAGCATATGACACTGACAACAACTCTCTCAGTTTATTTTTGTGAGTAATTCTTGAGAGGTGGTATTCTCCAATGATCACAACTCTATACAGTATAAGTTCATTTTGTAAGTAATTCTTGAGGGGCGTATTTCATGGTGCCTTGAGATCTTTAGTATAAGGATACTTTGTAATAATTTACTTAAATTTTTATATATTTATTTATTTATTTCCTAATTTATCTCCACTTTTTCTATTTCATATTACCCTCTGTTACTCTTTCGAATGATCTCCATATTCTTTGGGAGCTTGAATTTCAAATCAGTGGCCTCTTGGGGGTTGTTCCTTATAAATAGTGATCATCTGAATAATAATAATAATAATAATAATAATAATAATAATAATAATAATGAAATTATCTGACCATGAAAAATATATTTATCCTCTCTTCTAGTGCTAATGAAAGTTTACAATTTCAATTTAGTGTTTCTTAAAAGAAACATACTAGGGGCATAGAGGTCAGAAAGTATTTCAGTCCCTGAGAAATTTTAACTTGTGATTCATCCCTGGATTACGCAGTGCAAGATGCCTTATCATAAATATTTAGCTGATCACAGACTTTGATGTTCCTGTGTTTATCACAGCAGGTAAACTAGACGGTGAATAAGGAGCTGTTTCAAGCCTCCTGTTGAAGAGATTCTGCCTTGGTCACTTTTCGGAAGGATTCGTTCCCCTCACATAGGCCCCGTGGGGGGTTAGTGGCGTCAGTGCACCTCACGTGGTGCACTTTAGGTATTACAAGGGTCCTTGCAGTGTCCCTTCGGCCCTTAGCTGCAAACACTTTTATTCCTTTCACTGTACCTCTGTTCATGTTCTTTCTTCCATCAGACTTTCCACCCTCTCTACCAGTTGTTTCATTAGTGCAACTGCGAGGTTTTCCTCCTGTTACACCTATCAAACCTCCTTACTGTCAGTTTCTCTTTCAGAGCTGAATGATCTTATAGGTCCCAGCGTTTGACCATTAGCCTTAATTCTATAGTCTGTTCTGTTCCCTCACGGAAGAGCAGACGTCGTGAGTGTTACTGATGTAGATGATTGCTTTTAGCCTCAGAGGAATTGTCGTCGGATTCAGCGAGGAAAATGGGCGCGTGAAATGCAATGATGTA
>NC_089777.1:27594036-27609036 GCF_040412425.1 Macrobrachium rosenbergii | reverse complement strand
TATATAAAGTTGGTGGTTTTAAGTATGGTAAGGCTATCATTTGAGTCTCTCTCTCTCTCTCTCTCTCTCTCTCTCTCTCTCTATATATATATATATATATATATATATATATATATATATATATATATATATATATATATATATATATATATATATGTGTGTGTGTGTGTGTGTTGTATGCATGTATGTATATATATATATATATATATATATATATATATATATATATATGTGTGTGTGTGTGTGTGTGTAAAGTTCATTGCAACAGGAACTTAGTCGTGTTAGTAAGATTATTCCGGTTACCATCATCATCACGGTAATTTGTATCGGTGATGAGCGAGTTGTAATAATAGAATACTCCCAACTGTCTCGTGAGGAAAAAATACATAACTTCTTTTTCTTTCGGTTACATTAAGTGTCCAAGACCCAGTGAGACATCATAGATTTTTTCAGTTGTACTGTTTATGAGAGAAGTAGCTTTCATACAAACCCTTCTTTGCCTTGCTTGAAGGTTGGAATGACTGGGCATTTGTGGTGTTCTGTTTCGAATGTGAACTACTGATAGTTTCATATATAATATATACATTAAGAATTGTATATATATATATATATATATATATATATATATATATATATATATATATATATATATAAATATATATAAATATCTCCGTGGATACCATCCATATATACATATATATATATATAATATATACACATATATATATATATATATATATATATATATATATATATATATATATATATATATATATATATATATATATATATGTATATGTCACTTACACAATTATCTATGCATTAATACAATTACTAACAGGACCTCATTGAAACTGGATGGTATCTAGCGGAGATATTTATTCATTAATAGTTACAAGCTTTCCAGGACTAACAGTCCCCATTGTTTGCCCGGGAAAGCTTGTAACTCTTATTGTATAAATATCTCCGTTGGATACCATCCAGTTTCATTGGGTTTCTGTTAGTAAATATGCATATATGTATATATATATGTTCAGTATATATGTATATGTATATATATATATATATATATATATATATATATATATATATATATATATATATATATATATATATATATATATACAGTATATGTGTGTGTGTGTGTGTATTTATATAATATATATAGGTGTGTGTGTACATATACCCGTCCCAAGTCGTATATATATATATATATATACTCAATGAACTCTTTTGTAGTTTAGGATTTGATTTACAAACATTAGACAGAGTAGGTAAATGAGAGAGAGAAAAGGGAACTTCTCTGCTGCCGACGACAAGATACCAACCTACCTGCCCAATACCCCGGTGGGCGTGTGACATATATATTATGTTCAGTATATAAAGTACATGCATACATACGTACATATATATATATATATATATTATATATATATGCATATACCCGTCCCAAGCCGTGCACCCTTTTTCCTAGTGGGCTAATTGTACAGAGCTTCTGACGTCGAGGCATCTGCGAGAATCTGTCACACTTGTAACAGTGCATCGCGCACCGTTGCCAGATGACGCCGACGCCCCTCGTTTGCGGTTTCGATCGTTTATTAATTGTTTTGGGGAGGGCTCGGGTCGTTAATGGAAGGAGATTGCTCTGGGTGTTGGGCGGAGGGATGAGCGATTGGCTTCTTGCGCCTCCGACGGTTTTTCGTCCTTTCTGGTTTCTAGATTTTATTGCGGAGGGGAGGGCCAGGGGATGTGTATAAGGAAAGGGGGAGGGGGTGGATGTGTTGCTGATGTTGGAGTGGTGACAGATAGAAGTTACAAATTGTTATATTCTTTTCCTAAATTTATTTTTTTACCCATTTTGCTTTATGAAGTTTAATTTTTGGTTTTATATTTGGTTTTTACCTAATTTTGTTTTTTGCTTTTGTTTTGCTTTTTAAAGGGCATGTCATGTTTTTCCTGGTGATGTGTCTGTGGTAGTGTTGATTGAACATAATTTTAGGTATAATTCTCTATAAGCCACCTTGAAAGGAAAATCATTCAGCAACTTAGAAAACAGTGACAAGTCTAATGCGTAACGGAGTATAATCTGTGTCTTCAGAAAACTTTAATGGCCTCATACATAACCCTTCTAAACACGAAACAGGTAACCACGCATCATATCTCCCGTTTTAACATAAAACAGAGACCCTCATATCTCCCTCAACATAAAACAGGTAACCGCTTAACATGTGTCACATTCTGACACAGTGTTTGCATAACATCTTTTTTCTCTTTAACACAAAGCAGACAGATAGCTGCATGACAGTTTGTTCCTTCACAAATACAAACCTTCGGTCTTTACGTGGGATTTAGCTTGCGGACGCGAGCTAAATCCGATGTAAAGACCCTCAGGTTTGTACGTTAGGAAAATGCAAATTACTTTAAAAATTTGCTATATCTCCTCCAGTCTCAACAGAAAACAGGTGGCTAGCAGCATCACGCTCCAGCGAACACCACAGGTATATATTCCTCTACTCCTGACGCGGGTGAGTATATTCTGTTCCAGTGAACAGCCAAGCCACCGAGCATTCAGTCATCTTTCGAGTGTGGCTGCCATAACGCTCTCTCTCTCTCTCTCTCTCTCTCTCTCTCTCTCTCTCTCTCTCTCTCTCTGTCTCGCACGGATGTTACGCGCGCAAATGAACGTTATTTCACACCCGGCGGAGCCATTATGTATATCACTGTGTCAGTGTGCTTGGGAGTGTTCGCTCTTTTCGAAGACGGTGCCGCCAGTCATTTCGCGGTGTTTGAGGGCGTCGACAAAGAGATGGATTATGGCGGCGCATGCGGGAAGCGTTGAATTATGAGTCGTTTCTTCAGGATTTGGGTTGTGGATGGAAGTTTTGGTTTCTTGTCATTATTATTATTATTATTATTATTATTATTATTATTATTATTATTATTATTATTATTATTTGGTGAATAAATCCACGGGGGTGTAAGTGTAAATATATGTTAGAAATGTATGCTTACTCTTACACCACTGTGGATTTAGTGACTCATGCTATTATGAGATTCTTAGAGATTATTATTATTTTATTATTATTATTTGCATGTCACTTTGCCTGAAAGTAGGAAATTAGGAAAACTCCAGGTCAGCACTGTATCCATTTAGTTGCAGGATGCCCTCTGTTGCTGAGTGCTTGCAACTCTAGCCTGGTGTTTTATTGGTTGGCTGTTCAGTTTCCCAAGGAGATATTATTATTATTATTATTATTATTATTATTATTATTATTATTATTATTATTATTGTTTTGTGTTTTTTATGGAAGGATTCAGAAAGACCCTTTGCCCATCAAAATAAGCTACCACAGATTAGAATCCTCTTATGCGAAAGGAGAAAAAAAAAATAGGAATGAAATAATTTTCATAGTTACTTTATTCGTGACTGTAAGGAAAATAGTATTCTGCGATTGCCAGTCGACAACACCCGGATCTGTTTTGACTTAGGGCGTGTATCTTCATTCAGACTTAGTACAGTGAAGTGTGACATCCAAGTTATGATGAACAACCATGGCTTAAGAGTTATCAGAGGAATACGACGACAATTTCTATTTCCGTTTCGCAACACAGTCTTAGTTTTCTTTTTTATATTTTTCTATGATATACGAAACTAGATTTGGTTGTGGAAACACTGGTTATCTTCGTAGCATCCAAATCAGTAACACTTACTGATGATGATGAGAGAGAGAGAGAGAGAGAGAGAGAGAGAGAGAGAGAGAGAGAGAGAGAGAGTGAGTCTGTGTGTGCGTGCGCCTATGTTTGTGTAATTTGGAAGACAAACATTATTTGAGCGAACCAGAACTTTCACAACGTAAGAAAATACGGATAACGACTTCAGTTAACGTTTAATCACTCATACTATATTGTTTAAAGCATGGAACAACTACCTAACTGCAAACGTAAGTCCCTATAAACGTACTAGAATAAAATGACACTCCATTAAAGAAATCCACTGTTATTTGTAACAGCTGTGTACATTTCGTACCAAGGTGAGCACACTTATATAAGTATAGCGTACAGTTTGCTGGTGTACCAAGGTGAAGCACACTTATGTAAGTATAGCCCACAGTTTGCTCTCACGGTACTAGCTTTTCTTAATGCTGTAATTATTACGAAAGCAAAATGACGTCAGATTCCCTGATAATTTGGAGTGTTCCTAATTAAGTCCCCGTCTCGCATTAAAGTGAAGTCCCTGAACTCATTTGTCATGCCTCATAATTTCTTGTTGACTTCCTTAGGGGATAACAATGTTTCTCTTTGCTCTGCTAAGTATGTGTTTGTATTCCGAGAAGAAAAAAAAATGTTTGGATGACAAATGACTGTGCGTTATCTTTGTGCTTAATGTGTTTGCTTTGATGCATTGTGGTGTTAGGTCATTAATCCATACGTACGTATACGTATATTTGTTTACATTTATTTTTACTTATATATGGTTATATATAATTTCAAAACAATTATATACTGTATGGTGTAAATAGATATTCTTACGTATTGTTGTGTAATGATCCCCGTAGGGGGTTAGTGCCGTCTGTGCACCTCATGCGGTGCACTGTAGGCATTACTTAAAGTTCTTTGTGGTGTGCCTTCGGCCCCTAGCTGCAACCCATTTCGTTCCTTTTACTGTGCCTCCTTTCACATTCTCTTTCATCTTACTTCCACCCTCTCCTGACAATTGATTCATAGTGCAACTGCGAGCTTTTCCTCCTGTTACACCTTTCAAACCATTTACTGTCAATTTCCGTTACTGTCAATTTCCGTTTCAGCGCTGAATGACCTCATAGGTCCCAGTGCTTGGCCTTTGGCCGAAACTCTATATTCCGTTCAGTTTATTCAGTTGCTTAGTGAAGATAGGTTTTGTAATTCGGTTATGCAAGAGATGATTCGGTTGATTTACCGAAGAATGTAACTGAAAGCATAAAAATTGACTGTCACTGACTTCTGTATGTGAACTAGTGATATATACTAGATTTGCGTCTTGTTTTGTGCCCTTGAGGTCACTTATGAAATAATCCAAAAAGTCGGGATTAGCTGCAAGTTTTTGTTATTTTCATAACGGATATTTTCGTTATTTATAATAAAGAATGATATTGGATGTTTTGACAGATTGTTAAAATATGATGAAAGAAAGCTACCCTAGTTGGATGAGGTTTTGAATTATGGACTTTTTGTAAAAGGGGGACATTTTGACAGATTGTGAAAAGTAGATTGTTATTGGAAATTAAACAGGAACTCGTCCATTTTTGGAAGAAAATATAATAAAAAGAAAATCTGAGCAAACCGAATGTTTTATAGATTCAAGAGATGCATTTTACTGTGTCAGAAGGGCTTCTCTCTCTCTCTCTCTCTCTCTCTCTCTCTCTCTCTCTATACACACACTCTCTCTCTGTTATACACACACACACACACACCGACCAGGAGGCGGAAAAAAATTACAAGCGTGAGAAGGTAAACCGCAGTTGTTAAATTGACTTTTTTTTTATTTGTATAGCTGTCCTTGTTTCAGAGAGTAAAGAAACATTTGTTGTACTCTGTAATTACTAGAGTTGGAAAATTTTTCGAAAAAATTGCCTTTGTACTGAAAGCATAAGTTAGTCATCTTAAAATGGAAGACCTGATGTCTTTTAATTGAAAAATTGTGGATTCAAGTAAGCCAACGTCCATAAAATTTGTGGTGCCACATTGGATTGAGAAAGTTATCAAGTACTTGTACACACACACACACACACATATATATATATATATATATATATATATATATATATATATATATATATATATATATATATATAAGTAAGTGTGTTTGTGTATATTGTGTGTATGTATGTACACACGTGTTTGAAGTCAGCTTATTATGCTTTTCAAAATCTACGTTCAAAGCTTCCTTTTTTTTTCAAATGAGTTGTGAATTTTAACTCTTTTGAAAAGTATTCACAATTAATTAAAGGTCTCAAGAAAAATAAAATTAGGGTTTTCACATTTGCTGTGATTGTTTAATGCGCACGCCTGCTTGTTCAGTAAATGAGCTTGTGGCTCGAGCAGAGAGAGAGAGAGAGAGAGAGAGAGAGAGAGAGAGAGAGAGAGAGAGAGAGAGAGAGAGAGAGACTGGGATGTCGTGATTGCTTCTCTCTTGTTTGCTGATGAATACCAATTGCTCTGCAATGATGGTTCGAGTCTGTGCCAAGCCACGGAAAGAAATGCACGTACATGTAATTTGTTCTGTATTGGTCGAGCGTTGTTTATGCATTACGGTTTATTGTTGCGTCGCTCGTTGTGTTTGCTTGTGTGTGTGTGTGTTTGTCTGTTTGTTAAAGCACTGTTGCTTCTGAGAGCACAGGAAGGTAATGCTGCGAAAGGGAAAGGCGTAAGGTAATGAAAATTATGTTAGTGAATTGTATGTGTGCATATATATATATATATATTATATATATATATATGTATATATATATATATATATATATATATATATATATATATATATATATATATATATATATATATATATATATATATGTGTGTGTGTGTGTGTGTGTGTGTGTGTTTGTTTGTGTCTGTGCGTGTGTATATGTATGTGTGTGTATTGAAGCTAATTATCCTTTATACGTATTTTTATATACTGTATATATGCTTGTCTTTGTGTAATATAGAGTTGACCTTTGATCAAGTTTGTTGAAGATTCATACTTGTTATTTAAGGAATATATATATATATATATATATATATATATATATATATATTTATATATATAATATATATATATATATATATATATATTTATATATTTTATATATATATATATATATATATATATATATATATATTTATATATTTATATATATATACTATACATACATAAATACACACATATATGTATATATATAGGCTATACATACATACATACATAATGTGGATTACCTTACATGTGAGCATTAAAAGAGGTTCCATGTAATTTTAAGCCGAGCATTTGTGGCACAAGCAAATCAGACTCAAGAACTCAAATTGCATGACAAAGAATTCTTTAAATAGGGTTCCTCGCCGTGTGTGCATGAAATGATAATCATGCTGGTAGTTCAATTCTTGCATTAGAGCCGCAGTGGCGGCGATGCCATTCGGGGAGGACATTGTGCCAGAAGTATCAGTGTAAACTCGTTCTGCAGGCCTGCCGTGTCTGTTAGAAGTGTAGAATTTATACTGCCTCCGGATTCCTCCTCTTCTTCTTCTTCTTCTTCTTCTTCTTCTTCTTCTTCTTCTTCTTCTTCTTCTTTCCCCCGTTTTGTAATAGGCTTGCTCCAGAGGATTTGCCCTTCTCTGCTGGCTAGCTTTTGGATAGGGTCGTCTTGGGCATTTGGTAATAATTTTTTTTTTTTTTTGCTATATTTTTTTTTTTTTGCTTCCATGATAATAAGGCAGTCGTTGAGCTGCAGGAAGGAATAAAACAAGGATTATAACCTTTTGGTGTTTTCAGCACATCCTCAGGGTCAAGTGGTACAAAATTTCTCAAGTGGTATGCAGACCCCCCCCGGTGGCAGCAGTACATAAACATGAAAACTATCATATAACTACTGAAAAAAATTAAATGTCTACAAATATTACTGACGTTGTTGATGCTAAATGTTAAAATGCCTGCCATTTGTCTTGTTTGAAGGTTTGTCAGAATAACGTAAACTGCTTTTTCTTAATGTATATGATGATTTTTGGGGTAGTCAGTATTTAGGAATGGAGCGGTTGCACTAAGTGTTTACATCAGAATTCTGCATTTTGTGTAACTGTTCTGTATTATATGCAGCTGCTGAATACGGCTTTCTCCCATATATTCGATTTCCAAACTGAAATAAAGTCTACAGACTTAATGAATCATACGGCACCACCCGTTTGTTTTAAAATGAGGTCGCGAAATGAGACTTTTTCTTATGCTGAAAGTATAAAGTTTCTTGCACTTAAAATGGATTTTATTACTGATCAGGCAATAGGTGTGTTAAATCATGTAACAAGTGTGTTAAATTAGGTAATAGGGGTGTTACATCAGGTGATAGGTGTGTTAAATTTTTAACTTAAAACTGTATCAAATTTATTTCAAATTCACCTAACGTAATTTGTTTTCTTTTCAGGTAAGTGTTGGCTCGATTGTTTTCTCTCTGCCAAGAGGAGTTGCGTAAGGTATTTTATAAACAGGTTTGCCTCTCGGGTATTTCTTAACAACATAAACGACTGAAGACATGAAAAATTGTTTTTTTATGTTTATTGTTTATTGGAGCATTCATTTTTTCGTTTTGCCAACTGGAGAATTTTTATTCGTGTTTAATTGGATAACTTAATTTTTTCGTGCTGTTTATTGGAGAATTTTTTTTACTGGAGAATTCATATTTTTCCTTTTTATTTAGTGGAGAATTAATTTTTTCATTTTCTTTTATTGTTCTTTCAAAATAAGGCTTTCATTCACTTTTGTTGGCTTTGCATTTAATAAAAAATATTCTCTCTGCCTGTAATAAAAAAAAATATTCTCTCTCTGTCTCCGTGGAGTTATAAATCTCTTAAAATCTGATGTTCATGGTTTTATATATGTGTTTATACATTTCCACTACACAAAAGTTTGAATTAATTTTCATGAAGTACACTGAGTCAGGTGAGCTGCCATTGTATTTTGCTGTTGAACAGTTTGGTTTGAATGCTAAATTGTCTTGCGCAGGTTCCTGGTTACATAAACCGTCCTAGAACAGGTTGCCTGAACTCACGTGGCCCCCCTGAATATGATGCTGGTAATCGCATTATTTTACGGTATTGAAGATGAGAGATAAGACCACGATGAAGTATTTTTTTTCTTTCGTGGGACTGATTGGTGATATGCCGTGGTGTTTCTCTGAGTAAGGAAAGTTACCCAGAGCTGAGGGCATACCGAATTCAGGAGTAAGGCATATCGATCCATTGCAGAGGGCATGCCGAATTCAGGCGTAAGGCACATCCATCCATATCGATCCATTGCAGAGGGCATACCGAATTCAGGAGTAAGGCATATCGATCTATTGCAGAGAGGGCATACCAAATTCAGGAGTAAGGCATATCGAATTCAGGTGTCAGACATATGGATCGTATAAGGAGGCCATTCTGAATTCATGATTAAAGTATTCGAAGAATAAACCGTACTGATATTCAGAAGCAAAATGGATTTATGAAAAGGGCTTGAATGGGCAAAGGTGTTCCGTCCTAATTACAGAACAAAAATCTTATCAAACCCATGAACAAGTTAAATGGTTTTAGTAGGAAGATCTGTCAATTTTAGTAAAAATCCAAGACAATACATAAAGGTAAATATATATATGGTAATAAGTTTTGGTACGGATTAAGTCATAGTTTGACGGTTCTCCTGAGCTAATTTCTCTTGTGTGGTTTTGACGGTAAAAAACTGTAGTCAGGTTCTCAGCACTTCAGAGTTGTTGCTACCTCACGGACGTTAGGAACAACTTTTTTGGGTGTGAGCACTTATTACTCTCCTCTATATATATTAGTGAGTTTCGTGGTGATTATACGGTATATAATGTTGATAACAGAATTCCAGAAAGCATTTCGATAGTAAGTGATAACTACGATAGAAATGTTCAATGTAAATATATTACATCGATCTAAATGCATGCTCTCACATATTGCATACCGACCAGCGCCGAATTCTTGTGGTCAGTGGCCAACCGCCCCAGAAAATTAGGTGCAAACTTGGCCTTAAACTATGCGAAATGTGTTGCTCCTACTGAGTGAGTTCCTTCTGGATTTAATTCATACAATGAAGGTAAAGTTAGGGCTTACCTTACAGTAATCTTTTATGATTTTATGATGAGCTTGAATAAGAATTTTCAGTATAAGTTCTTTAGGCTTTGATTCACTCTTGACCTTCCCTAATGTTTCATGGAAATTATGGTCCAGTTTCAACTAAATAAAATGGAATATTATTTGACCTATGGATGACCTTTGTACTTTTCATGAGAAACCTGATTCTGGATCGCAGTCAAAACGTAATTAATTATGCCTCGATTCAAGGCTGCCGTGCCAGAAAAGTTCATGAACATTTTTTATCCAGATCACAATCAAAATTAAGTCGATTTGTTCTTGATCCATGGCCAGGTTATCCCAGAGGTTTAGTGAAAATATATTTTGTAATTTTGAACCTAATTAAGATGACAACCAAAATCTGCTCGGTTATTCTTCTGCTGTCACTGAATCACGCAACCTGAAAATTAAATGGTATTTGCTATGTGACATTTATTTGCTTACTACTACTACTACTACTACTACTACTACTACTACTACTACTACTACTACTACTACTGCTGCTGCTGCTGTTAGAAGACTGACAGTTCGGTGAAAACAAAGTTTCAAATCGTTGAGTATAGCAGCAGCAGCAGCAGTAGCAGCAGTAGTAGTAGTAGTAGTAGTAGTAGTAGTAGTAATGTGGTAATGAGGACAGAAGGCAAAATGTATAATTAGTATTAACACTAGTGCGTCTGAAACATATTTTGGTGAAAAAATCCCCAGACTGATGGACGGTTAGAGAGGGGAGGCGTTATAACGCGAAGGGAGGCCTGTAATGATACGGAGGGCCAGAAGGGAACATGATACGACACCCAAATAGGTTGAACTACTCCGAGGAGGTGGAAAGAACCAGTGAGGAACTCCGAGGGAGAGGAAGGAGAGATGATTGAAAGGTTTCCCACGTTGAGACTGAGGGAGGGAGAGAGGGAGCAGATTTTTGAAAGTAGTAGCCACATCTCGCCTTGGGAGGAAGGACTCCTAGCGAATCATGGCAGAAAGGCGTAGAGGGGACAGTAAATAAATAAATAAAATAGAATGTTCTTAAAGACCCCTAGCGAATCATGAAAGGTGCAGAGAGGACAGTACATAACTAAATAAAATAAAATGTTCTAAAAACCCTTAGCGAATCATTGCAGAAAGGCGTAGAGAGGACAAAATAAAAAACAAAAAATGAATCAGTAAAATGTTCCAAGATGGAGGGAATGTTGTTACGGAGAGATTAAATGACCGTGGCGAAAGTTTAGTGGTAACAGGGATAGACGGTTGTTTATTGGATTAGGAAGTTAGGGTCCGGAATGTCACCAGGGTTTTCTTCTTCTTCTTTTTTTTTGTTTGTTTATTTGCTTAAATGTCTCTGCTGCGGTTTTGCTACCCTGGTTTCCCACAGATGCTGAGGCAGTGGAGGTGTTTGGATAGGGATTTCGTGGTTTAGTGTTGCTAACCCTTCTCCTTTCTTTTACATATCTTTTTATCCTGTGTAAAAGTACCCCAACGGCAGTTTGTTGTCTGCTAATGTCGCTGTGGAAATTACTTGAGCGTAATGGATTCAGTGTTTTGGAAATATAAAGTCACCTGGATTGGAAATTTGGGAATTTTCCGTACTTTACCCTTGAAATATTTTTTTTTTTTTTTTTTTTTTAATTTTAACGTGCTTTTTCACATTTCTATATGGGGCAAGCACGATGCCTTCTTTTGAAGGACTTTGACTTGGCGTTGGAGTCGTTGGGTTAAAATTATGCATGTCTGTTTAATTCATTTATTCCCTTTCATAATTTTCTTTTCACTATTGGTTAGTTACCTAGTGGCTAATTATACATGAATTTCCCAGTGCTTCAATTCATTTATGTTATAGCTAGTGGTTCGTGTAAGCGGCAAGTGTGTTGTCATACTTGCTTGTGGGATATTCTTGAAATTGCGAACTCTCGCGATGTTTTGTGTCATTTCGGTTGTGGCGTTATGGCAGACAATTTCCTCTCCACTACTTTTAACAACACATTGTATTTGTTAGTATTATATTAATTAGTAAGCTAATACTGGTCACTGACAGGATTAGTAACATTTCTATTATTAAATCAGTAACATTTTTAGTATTAAATCAGTTAGTAAGCTAGACTTGTCCGGTATTAACTTTGGAATGAAATTTATTAGTAATATTTCCTAAAACATTGCCACTCGTCTGCTGTTAACTTATGAATGATATCTCCTTAGACTTGTTTCACTGTCAAAAGAAAAAATACTGAAGTTAGCCAGGCCAGTACTCGGTTATACTGAGGTCGCCTTCTTCTTCTTCCTCCTTTTCTCTCCCTTTCCCGAAGGAGAGAGAGAGAGAGAGAGAGAGAGAGAGAGAGAGAGAGAGAGAGAGAGAGAGAGAGAGAGACCCATTACACATTTCACTGGACCTCTTCGTGACGGGCATCGTGACGCGAAATTGACAGGGAGCACGGGGTTGTGGCGTGTCCCTGGCAGAAAGAGGCTCAAGAGACGCAGGGGTCGTCGGTCTCCTCGTGCCCTCCGGAGAAGTTCCAAGAATTCCAATTAAATGTTTCCATTGACGGGGCAATTGCCTTCCGTTTTAATAGCGCCAGCTAGGACCACGACTCTGGCACGGAATGGAAAATAATTTTTTTAGTGCAGATGTGGAGGAATTTCCCTCCTGGTTTTCCGGGAGAAATGTCAGATGGACGCAAGGCTAATTGTTTGCGAAAGGAAATACATAAAAAAATAAAAGGTTATGGGTATCGGGTATTATTTTGAAGAAAATGCTGTATAGAAAATATCTCCCGTTTTCAGCAGTAACAGCGAGCGACCAAAATTTTTCATTCGAAACCTCTGAGATTGATTTTGATTCAAGTGGATCAGTGGTTACAGTTGGCTTGTATTTTAATAATAATAATATAGAGCACTGGCCCAGCGTAGGGAGCTGGGAAATTTCGAATTGAGGTTGCTAATTTGCCACTGGAAAAACTCAAACTTTGTTAATATTTCTTATTTTTAATTTTTAAAGTTACCGAAAATATGGATAATTTGGGAATTTTTCTGTAACGTTAGTTTATATATAAAGTGATGTAGAATTACTGTGGATTTTTTTTCACCATAATTCTTTGCTATTTAACCGCAAAAATGATTCGCAATTGTACAGACGGTAGGCTAATTTTCATTCACAGCAGAAACTATATTTCTAGATAAAAATTGAGCAATTCTTGCTGTTTGACTACATGTTTATAATTTTCGCATTTTTAAAATTAGCCTCATCGCAGCTACGGGTTCTGTGACCGTGTAAATGTGCATTAACAAAATTGATCGGTGTGCAGTGATCGTTGCAAATGTTATGCAGAAGCTTCTGCAGGTGTCCATTTGAGACAAATTTATGAGACGTAGACTTTAGGAAGTGTGAAAGAACTGCTGCTAGATTTGGGATAGACAGACCATAGAAGTTCTGAATCATTTCTCTCTCTCTCTCTCTCTCTATATATATATATATATATATGTATAATATACACAAAAATCTGTGCATATATATATACACACAAACACACAAACAAACAAACAAACAAATCTGTGCACAAACCTGTTATTTTGACGTATTTATGCACAATCTATTTAAGATTTACAGCCATTGTCCGTATCTTCGTGTCATCTCGTTGTTTTAGTGGTTCTCCGTGGACTGATTCTGATAACGATCGTATATATACCACGTGGATGTTTACATTAGGTGAGGGCGGATCCCCTCCTGGACTTGCTGACCTGTTATTGATCACACATTTAAACGCCACTCCCCTCGTTTTGTTTCCGGTCTCTCTCTCTCTCTCTCTCTCTCTCTCTCTCTCTCTCTCTCTCTCTCTCTCTCTCTCTCTCTCTCCCCTAATTTCTCGCGGGTACTCTTCACCACCACGTTGTCATGTGAGCATTTTAAACATTTTCTCTCCGGTATACAAGGTCATATGCAAATTTAATCCAGCCTCCAAAATATTGTACAGTAGCTTAATTTTCTCGTTTATACCTTCAGTTCCCGTCCGCGTCATTTGTTATTCCTTTAATAACATTACGCCAGCCGTAAATGCATTTGAAGTTTTTGGAAACGAGAAAGGACCGATAAATCTTGCGGGACTGGGTACAGACAGTGCCTAAAGTTGCATGTTCATGGAATGCTAACGTCTTCAAAATCCCACCCAACCGCCCACCCCCGCGTTGCGTCTCTCTCTCTCTCTCTCTCTCTCTCTCTCTCTCTCTCTCTCTCTCTCTCTCTCTCTCTCTGGTGGTGGTGCTATTTTCTGATAGTTTTACATTTTCCATAATTATCTATTCTGCTCTACCTCTGATATTTAATACAATCATGAAGCTACAAATGTCGCTTAATATCAAATTCACGCTACCTCGGGAGTGTATCCCGATAGGGAATTATCACCGAAGGGGAATTTATAAGTGATATTTAAATATAATGTACCATCGAGATGGGACAGTTATAAGTATATAATTATATATAGATATAATCTGCTGCTTCAAATTTTATGAGCGTCAATAAGTAGATTAATTAACAATCATAAGAATTATAATAATTCTGATGTTACTGTGCTCTTTGTGTGTAAGAGTTGGTTTTGGCACTCCCCTTTTTTGCGGTTGTCGCTTTGGTGACGAGATAGAAAATTTTATATTGATTTAAGTAATTTTTCCTTTGTGGTTGACTTTACTCTCTCTCTCTCTCTCTCTCTCTAGTCATTTCTCCTTTCTCTCTCTCTCTCTCTCATTTCTCCTTTGTAGTTGCCTCTTAGTTCTCTCTCTCTCTCTCTCTCTCTAGTCGTTTCTTCTTTGTAGTTGCCTTTAGTTCTCTCTCTCTCTCTCTCTCTCTCTCTCTCTCTCTCTCTTCTCTCTCTCTCTCTCTCTCTCTCTCTCTCTCTCTCTCTCTCTCTCTCTCTTTCTCTCTTTCTCTCTTTCTAGTCGTTTCTCCTTTGTAGTTGCTTTAGTTCTCTCTCTCTCTCTCTCTCTCTCTCTCTCTCTCTCTCTCTCTCTCTCTCTCTCTATTTCTCTCTAGTTGTTTCTCCTTTCTAGTTCTCTCTCTCTCTCTCTCTCTCTCTCTCTCTCTCTCTCTCTCTCTGCGTGGAGTGGCATTTACGCAAATCGAGTTGTCGCAGACAGAAGCTTGTCGTCGGCACAACCCCACCCCCG
>NC_089777.1:27574036-27591536 GCF_040412425.1 Macrobrachium rosenbergii | reverse complement strand
CTTCCTCCCCCCCCCTCCCAGTGCTAACACCCACGTCACTGACCTTTTAAAGTCACTCTCTTCTCCTGTGACCTCTCAACCTACCCTCACGACTGGCACTTCATTTTTTATTTACCAGTTTATTTTTGATAGTGAGATGAGAGTAGCTTGCTAATCCCATTAAGGAGAATTGGGTCGGTAACCTACTTGATCAAGGAACATGCTTCGAAAAATTTCCTCAAGGTTGTGGTATAATTTTATTTATTTACATTACTAAAAAGTAGTTTTCTCTTAAGTTATTGAAGGTATGACGATAGAAAGTCAGAGGCTTTTTAAATTGATTTTTTAATTTTAGGAAGACATTTTCAGTTTCAGTAAAAAATATCTGAAGATTAAGTCAACATAATATGCGCACTTGTGCTGTAAGGCTAAATTAAAATCCATTTGTGTTTTGGAAATATCTTGTAGACGTTAAAATTCACTACAGTTTCAATACCAACTTGCCTCTTCTTCAGGTGATGACAGTATATAATACAGTAAAATAAGGAAAGTTACAAATGCCAAGAGATTCAGTAGAAGGTTACTGCCCATTTTTGTCGATGCTTTTATTCATCACAAACTCGTAGTTACAGATGTTTGAGTAGGATTGGAAAATCACTGCCTTTTTGTCGGTGCTTTTATTCATCACAAACTCCCAGCTTCAGACGTTAGTTAGATTGGGATTGCACGCTTTTTTCGATGCTTTTATTCACCATTGGGATTGCAAAATCACTACCTTTATGTCGATGCTTTTATTCATCACAAACTCGTAGCTACAGACGTTAGTTAGATTGGGATCGCAAAATCACTACCTTTTAGTCGATGCTTTTATTCATCGCCAACGCGTAGCTACAGATGTTACAGTAGGATTGCAAAATCACTACCAGCCCCATTGTTAAGGCACCGCTGAGGGCAAGCTACCGTCTATTCATTCATCGTCCGTTTGTTCCCTTCCCGCGTAGCCTCTTGTCAATTAAGGGCTTGTGTCCTCCCGTCGAAAGTTGAAGTGTTGTTTCACGTGGCACGGAGGAAACACAGTGAATCACTGTTGCCAACGTTGATGGCTATTCTCGTTTCGAAGGGAACACCTGTGACTGGCCCGGGCTCTGAATGTCATCGTGGACAATATCTGGCACACTTAGTTGTAGGAGTATTTGGTGGTTTAGCTGTGTCATGTACAGTATGTAAACATTAACTGAAACAGTCAATGGATAAGTTTTTTTTTTTAATTTTCTGTTTTAAAAATTATTAACATATCCATGTATCTGTCTGTATATTCATACACACACACATATATATACGAGTATATATAATATATATATATTTATATTTATGATATATACATACATATATATGTATATGTATGTGTACGTATCGATCTATCTTTATATTCATACACACATATTTATATTTGTGTATATATATACGTATATATGTATATATATGTTTATATATATATATATACAGTATACTGTATATATATAATTACTCGTGTTAGGCTTCAGTAAGACGGGATGTTTTAGATTCCAGATTCTTAAATTTCTAAACTGCTCGCTTATTTATATACGCCTAACACGAGTAGTATGATTGTATATACGGTACACAGTGAAGATGTGCGAATATTTACGAACAGAGTTATGTGTAAATGTTATATTCCACTTCAGAACTGAATGTGAATGTAAATGTTTTACCATCATTATATATATATATATATATATATATATATATATATATATATATATATATATATATATATATATATATATATATATATATATATATATATATATATACATATATATATGAGCATGTAATATATACGAACAGATTTATGTATATATGTTATATTCCGCTTGAGAACTGAACTTGAATGCAAATGTTTTACCATCCAATGTGGACGTATAATGTAAACTGTGTCGGTGTAAAAGTAAAATTATAAATGACGTAGGAGGCAACCCGTAATCGAAGACTTCTAAGAATGCAAATGTTGCATTCGATAAGCGAAAGGACAGTCGTTATTATTATCCACACTCATATGCAATAAATTCTTTTTATCTTTCGGTAGGGTATATGACAGTGGGCATCTTCACGTCGTGCGTTGCCCCCTGGGCATGCTTATTATACCCCCTATTGTTGATGACGACTAGCTCTGAATGCTTGTCAGAATAATAATAAGGGAAGGAAACGTGGTCTATTTCAGAATGGAAATGGAGGATGATTGAATATGGCCGAATATTCTAGTTGTGTAGTATGTTTCAAGTTGGGTGTTGTGGCTTTCACTGTGATGATTGTAATATATAGTTTTATATATATATATATATGTGTTTTGCTTATATATATATATATATATATATATATATATATATATATATATATATATATATATATATATATATATATAGATAGATAGATAGATAGATAGATAATTAGAATCAGTTTATATATATACGTACATACATACATACATACATACTTATACATACACTGTAATTGTATAAATAGTCAGAGTAATATATACATGAAGAAATTCTGAATTTTGAGTTGTAGTTGTTTAGAGATCCGCCATACTAGACATGGGTAGATAGTGTGAGCGTTCTTTCTTAAAAATATCATCTTGGAGATCTGTACACTAACTACAGTCCTTTTTTTTCTCCATTGCTTGTTAGAAGGACAACAGATCTTTCGCAGACGAGATCCATACAAGCACCGTAACAGTGCTTATGTTGAACATGCGATGATAACATGCGTTGTGAAGCCAGTTTGAGCCAATTTGTCAACCAGTCCGTTGATTTTTTAAGGACGAAATGCTTAGAGGAGCGATTTCTATCTCTCTATGTTTTTTTTTATATGAAACTATAGAATAGGTATTGAACGCCATATTGAGATGCTTATTTTTGACATATTTCTTTTTCGGCACTTGGATGGTTTGTTTTTTTCTGGGAGCCTTGGGCTTGTAGCATTCTACTTTTCCAGCTGTTGTTGCATATTGCTTAATAATAATAATAATAATAATAATAATAATAATAATAATAATAATAATAATAGTACTCAATCTTGTGCATTGGAGATCCGTGCAAGCACTGCAGCATTGCTTATGTTGAACATACGATGATTACACGCGTTGTGAAGCCAGTTTGTGCCAATCTGTCAGCCAATCGGTAGGTCTTGTGAAGACGAGGTTCTTACAGGCGCCATTTCTGTCCCCTTGGTGTATTAATAATAAATTCTATAGCTCCTGAATACCATATTGTGACGCTAGTTTTTGACGTATTCTTATTTCCGAATTGGGTTGCTTTGGCTGTTGGAGTTCTTGGGCTTGTAGTAACCTTCTTTTTAAGTTGTTGCTGCATTTTGGATAATAATAATAATAATAATAATAATAATAATAATAATAATAATAATAATAATAATAAATATTTTATATCGGAGATCCGTGCAAGCATCGTAGCAGCGCCTCGGTTAAAACGGCTGCGCTGACACTGCTAACCTTTTGACATTTTGACGTGCGATCGACTTGACGTACGTATCTTCTTGAATTGCATTTGCTCCGTAATTTTCCTTGCAGTGAAAGGCATAGCCTACTCAGATGAGCTTTATTGTCGCATTGTTACCGACTCAAGTATCGCCTGCTTTCTTCGTCATTTCCGGTTGCATTGCATTAATGGTGCTTTGTCAGGGTGTCTTGAGTCTTCTCTCTCTCTCTCTCTCTCTCTCTCTCTCTCTCTCTCTCTCTCTCTCTCTCTCTTGCAAAGTTAAAATTCTCTCTCTTGCAAAGTTAAAATTCCCTCTCTCTCTCTCTCTCTCTCTCTCTCTCTCTCTCTCTCTCTCTCTCTCTAGGTCTGTCTGTCAGTCTGTCTGTCTGTCTCTTTCTTTGTAAAGCTAAATTCCCTTGGTATATCATCTCTCTCTCTCTCTCTCTCTTAAAGTTAAATTTCCCTTGGTATACCTTCTTTCTCTCTTTCTCTCTCTCTTTTGCGAAGTTAAATTCCCCTTGGTATCTCTCTCTCTCTCTCTCTCTCTCTCTCTCTCTCTCTCTCTCTCTCTCTCTCTCTCTCTCTCTCTCTCTAGGTCTGTCTGTGTCTCTCTTTCTTTGTAAAGTTAAATTCCCCTTGGTATATCATTCTCTCTCTCTCTCTCTCTCTCTCTCTCTCTCTCTCTCTCTCTCTCTCTCTCTCTCTCTCTCTCTCTCTCTCAGTGTGTTAAAAAAGGATGCTTTCTTTTATGTAAGAGCTGCTTCCTTGCAAGTATGCTGCATTAGCAGCATCTGGCGATGCCATCAAGGCCTCCACTCTTCATCTATTTTTCTTTCCTCCTCTACGTGTTACTGCAGTCATCTTAGAAAGGTTTTTATACGGATACAGCTAAATAAAAACAAGTGCTGAAAGGTTTTTATACTGATTCAGCTAAATAAAAACAAGTGCTGAAAGGTTTTTATGCTGATACAGCTAAATAAAAACAAATTCTGAAAGGTTTTTATACTGATACAGCTAAATAAAAACAAATTCTGAAAGGTTTTTATACTGATACAGCTGAATAAAAACAAATGCTGAAAGGTTTTTATTCCGATACAGCTAAATAAAAACAAGTGCTGAAAGGTTTTTATACTAATACAGCTGAATAAAAACAATGCTGAAAGGTTTTTAGACTGATACAGCAAAATAAAAAAAATGCTGAAAGGTTTTTATACTGATTCAGCTAAATAAAAAAAATGCTGAAAAGTTTTTATACTGATTCAGCTAAAAAAAATGCTGAAAGGTTTTTATACTGATACAGCTAAATATAAAGAAATACTGTGAAGGTTTTTATACTGATGCAGCTAAATAAAACAAATGATGACTCCATCCCTTTGATTTTTAAAATTTCATATAAATGTCTTCGTTTATGACACGGTGCATTACATATTTGATGCTTTCCTTTTAATAATTTTTTCGCTTTTCTCTGTTTATTTTAAGATTTTAATTAGGCCCTCGTTGTTAACAGCTTCTGTTCAGTTTTTTGGTAATTAATTCCTAGTTCATAATTGTCCTGTCAACTTTTGAATGAATATAGTTGGTCGTCTCGTTCTTTTGTAAACGATTTTTTAATTTCTTTGGTTCTTCAGAAAGCAGAGAAGCGTTTGGGTTGACTCTTATTTATGTCTACCATAAGTGAAGATGTATTGTCAAAACATTGCTTAGTTCATAAATATAACTTCGCGGATATCTGTTATCTTGTAATAATAATCTAGTATAACCTACTAATTCACACCACTGCTTGTATTACCACTCCTTAAAAATTAAGTTTTAACAGTTTACTCCTTTATTCAGCAGCTTTTAGGTTGTAAATAAGTCACAGCACTAGTCCCATCGTGAATGAACTTTTATTGTCGTTTAAACGCTAGCCCACATCTGTTCTAAATCAGGGATGTTATGCAACATTTTTTGTTTGTCAACTTAGCCTCAGATATTTTTGTCTGATTGTGTAAGTAAGTGCATCTCGCTGCGCTGTTGATGTCATGCTTTCCCCAGTGTAATATTGTAGTCGATTGTTATTCATCATATATTGACTGTATTTATACATTCTACACGTAAGTTTAATATTCATGATGCTTAAAATTCTCTCTCTCTCTCTCTCTCTCTCTCTCTCTCTCTCTCTCTCTCTCTCTCTCTCTCTCTCTCTCTCTCTCTCTCTCATTTATATATCTGTATATATTCGGTGTCGATGACTTGTGCCCTAGTGGGGCTCATTTGTTTTGTAAATCTCTCTCTCTCTCTCTCTCTCTCTCTCTCTCTCTCTCTCTCTCTCTCTCTCTCTCTCTCTCTCACGAAAGCTTGTAGTATGGCTGTTTACCCTACTCAGGTAACCAGTTTTTATACACGAACATGACACCCAAACTAATTTTATACACGTTATTTTTGATAAAGGGATCCCCAGAGTCTTGTGCTGCGTACTGTCGACCCTCGGAAAATATTAGTCGAGTTCGCTGCGATTATGTTTAGCCAGTTTGTTTGTAAATGGAATCTGATAAGGGAATTTTATCTTGTCACGTGCCCGACATTTGTTGTTGTTGGGTCACTCTGCTCGGTGTTGCAATTTGGGGCTCCCCGATGTCCGTATTTAACAACACGCCTGACGACTCATCAGAGGCGCTGGGTACCGCGCAAAGAGAGAGAGAGAGAGAGAGAGAGAGAGAAGAGAGAGAGAGGTGGGGGAAGTTGAGGGGGCGGCCGCGGAACAACGAGTTCAATGTGATATACATACTGATAATTCAAGTAGAAATGATTGGTTAAAAACATAAGGTTAATTGAAAGTTAAGTAGACGGTATGATTATTTAGCAGTTTTGATTAACCTTATTGTTATAAGTTATTTTTGTCACAGCTTTGTTTATCTTGAAACCCACAAAGAAGCTCATTTATTTATTATGGGTGGTTAGAATTTCAGTCATAATTCTTCTAGTTCATCTGTAACTGTAGTTAGTTTTTTCCTATTAGAACAGTAGATACAGTTGTGGCTCCTCCTATATTATTATTATTATTATTATTATTATTATTATTATTATTATTATTATTCATTAAATTTGTGGTCATCAACTTGGCCTCGTTGTTGTTTTCCTGTAATCCGATTTATTGAAGGTATATAGATGTAGCCTCATAAATACATTGCAATTACCGATTTATTGAAGGTGTATAGATCTAGCCTCATAAATACATTGCAGTTACCGATTTATTGAAGGTGTATAGATCTAGCCTCATAAATACTTTGCAGTTACCGATTTATTGAAGGTGTATAGATCTAGTCTCATAAATACATTGCAGTTACCGATTTATTGAAGGTGTATAGATCTAGTCTCATAAATACATTGCAGTTACCGATTTATTGAAGGTATATAGATCTAGTCTCATAAATACATTGCAGTTCCCGATTTATTGAAGGTATTTAGATCTAGTCTCATAAATACATTGCAGTTACCGATTTATTGAAGGTGTAAATACATTGCAGTTACCGATTTATTGAAGGTGTATAGATCTAGCCTCATAAATACTGTACATTGCAGTTACCGATTTATTGAAGGTGTATAGATCTAGCCTCATAAATACATTGCAGTTACCGATTTATTGAAGGTATATAAATACATTGCAGTTACCGATTTATTGAAGGTGTATAGCAGCCTCATTACTTTGCAGTTACCGATTTATTGAAGGTGTATAGATCTAGCCTCATAAAATACATTTGTTACCGATTTATTGTTAGATCCGCCTCATAAATTTGCAGTTACCGATTTATTGGTGTATAGATCTAGTCTCATAAATACTGTACATTGCAGTTACCGATTTATTGAAGGTGTATAGATCTAGCCTCATAAATCAGTTACCGATTTATTGAAGGTGTATAGTCTCATAAATAGATTGCAGTTACCGATTTATTGAGATCTAGCCTCATAAATTAGCCTCATAAATACTGTACATTGCAGTTACCGATTTATTGAAGGTGTATAGATCTAGTCTCATAAATACATTGCAGTTACCGATTTATTGAAGGTATATAGATCTAGTCTCATAAATACATTGCAGTTACCGATTTATTGAAGGTATATAGATCTAGCCTCACAAATAGATTGCAGTTACCGGATCAAGATTCCTTTCAAGTGTGTAGGAGAAGGCGAGCATTGTTCTCGTGTGAATTGACGAATTTTACCTTGGCGTCATTATTCTCCCTTGGCGTAATAACCTGTTTGCCATTGTTTCAGCTGTGCGTAATCAGTACTATTGTTACAGGGTTCGCTTTTAGACTTTGATGAAGTAGTGTCGGGTAATTGTAAATCATTAGGCTGTGATGGAGTGACGTCGAGTAATTGTAAATCATTAGACTCTGATGAAGTGACGTCGAGTAATTGTAAATCATTAGACTCTGATGGAGGTGACGTCGGGTAATTGTAAATCATCAGACTTTGATGGGGTGACGTCGAGTAATTGTAAATCATTAGACTTTGATGGAGTGACGTCGAGTAATTGTAAATCATTAGACTGTGATGGAGTGACGTCGAATATTTGTAAATCATTAGACTGAGATGGAATGACGTCGAGTAATTGTAAATCATTAGATTGTGATGGAGTGACGTCGAGTAATTGTAAATCATTAGACTTTGATGAAGTGACGTCGAGTAATTGTAAATCATTAACTCTAGGCGTAGGAGACAAACTTCATGGAGACACTCTCTCTCTCTCTCTCTCTCTCTCTCTCTCTCTCTCTCTCTCTCTCTGTCAGTAAAGCACCAAAGGTTAACGAACCATTGAGGTCCATCCGTATTGTGTAGGTCTGGATTGGCGTATTTTCTCTGACTTTCATTGTTGCAGGAAGTCGTCGTAAGTGATGCTGGATTGATGAAAAGGGGGACGCCCAGTTCGAGGGTTAAAGGTGAAAATACAGTGTCTGAGGAAGTTGACCTTTTGCTTTGGTTCGTGAGAGAGAGAGAGAGAGAGAGAGAGAGAGAGAGAGAGAGAGAGAGAGAGAGAGAGAGTATACCGGAAGGGGTCGAAAATGGAAGGTGAAAGTGTGACTGGGTTGCTCTTTGGTTCATATATGTTGTATACATATTTTTGGACGGCCCAAACACGCTCTGTTGATTTCGATTGCAGGAAACCATTTCCCCTTTTCTTTTGGGTGATTTTCAGTGAATGGTTGACTCCCATACATGGAGTGAGTCGTTTGTTTTCGTTATATATTTATCAGTATATTTTAACAAAGGTAGGGCGTAGTTTGGAAGGTCCTAGTGATCGTAGTTACGCGAGTAGTAATGAAGACTAGTTTTGGAGTGAGTCTTGAGTTTAAAGAAATTTGTATAGTCATGAATTTAGATTAATTTTTAAACAAAGAACACATCATTGCAGAATTGTGTCAGAGGATGGTTTCTGTCAGTATATTTTTATTTTTTGCTTCTTCAAGACCACAGTTTTATGATCATACCTAAAGCACAACCTTTCTTATTGGCTTTGGAAGCAATAACTTCTTTGCTTTTGTGTCGTAGAAATGGTTTTCTAGGAATATATATGACAGTCTTCGAAATTCTAATCTTTCCTTCGTTTTCTCCCTCCTTTGGAAAGAAAATTAGCTCTCATCTTTTCTGCTTTTCTTTTCATTTCTTTTCGTCCTTTTCTTCCAAGCCTTAGTTAGGTAAGGGTAGTAAGCAACCCATCTCTTTTTAGTATTTCCGCAAAAGAAGATTGTAGAACAGTGGCATTTATTTACCGAATAACTGATTCTTATATAAATCAAGGGTGGAACTTTTCTGTATTGCATTTAAATGTCCACTGAATTAAGTTATTATCTTCCAGGAATTTTCATAACAAATTAAGATGTTACACAAGCATCAAATACAGCTTGCCACTTTTTCTCTTGGACTCCTCTGTTTACTCACGTCACTTTTACTCTTTTGCCCCATCCAAAATGAGCCGATTACACGGAGGAGCCTAGCATTTTACCAGCGTTCTGTATTTATGCTGCTCTCTCGCGGGACCATAATTCAATTAATTAACATCGTTATTATGGAGCGTCATTAACCGGATGGGTTATGGTCATACCGTTTTCAGAGAGCAAAAGAACTTTTGGAAATGAGTTGGCAGAAACTTATATGGGTTTTGCTTGGTTTTACTGAAGTAGACTGAAACTTACATGGGATTTGCTTGGTTTTACTGAAGTAGACTGAAACTTACATGGGATTTGCTTGGTTTTACTGAAGTAGACTGAAACTTACATGGGATTTGCTTGGTTTTACTGAAGTAGACTGAAACTTATATGGGATTTGCTTGGTTTTACTGAAGTAGACTGACACTTAAATGGGTTTTGCATGGTTTCACTGAAGTAGACTGACACTTAAAGGGTTTTGCTTGGTTTTAGTAGACTGAAACTTAGCCTATATGGGTTTTGCTTGGTTTTACTGAAGTAGACTGAAACTAATATGGGTTTTGCTTGTTTTACTGAAGTAGACTGAAACTTATAAGGGATTTGCTTGATTTTACTGAAGTAGACTGAAACTTATATGGGATTTGCTTGGTTTTACTGAAGTAAACTGACAAATGGGTTTTGCATGGTTTTGCTGAAGTAGACTGAAACTTATAAGGTTTTGTTTAGTTTTACTGAAGTAGATTGAAACTTATATGGGTTTTGCTTGGTTTTACTGAAGTAGACTGAAACTTGTAGGGGTTTGCTTGGTTTTACTGAAGTAGACTGAAACTTATATGGGTTTTGCTTGGTTTTACTGAAGTAGACTGAAACTTAAATGGGTTTTGCTTGGTTTTACTGAAGCAGACTGAAACTTAAATGGGTTTTGCTTGGTTTAACTGAAGTAGACTGAAGCATGGATTTTGCTTGGTTTTACTGAAGTAGACTGAAACATATGGATTTTGCTTGGTTTTACTGAAGTAGACTGAAACTTAAATGGGTTTTGCTTGGTTTTACTGAAGTAGACTGAAACTTAAATGGGTTTTGCTTGGTTTTACTGAAGTAGCCTGAAACTTAAATGGGTTTTGCTTGGTTTTACTGAAGTAGTCTGTGAAAGGAAGTAACAGTAGACGATTTGAAAGGAATCAAAATTATTGGATAAGGATTGTCGTTTACTTTTTAAAAAAAATTTGATGTGTAATGTTTTTTCGGGCCGGCTAAAGGTTGGATTCTTACTGTACGAAGTGAAAGCAAGGTATATTTAATGTTACAGAATATAGTATCACTTTAGTTCAATAGCATTTGTTTAGATTTTTTTTATCACTTATTAAGGTGTTGATTAAGGCTGACTGGTTGTTGAAGTGAGAAGCATATACTTGCTATAGTTCAGTATCATTTTTAATGAAATCAACGTACTGTACATTGTGCGTGAAGTTCCATAGTCATTACTGAGTACTATCAGAGAATATGTATATATATATATATATATATATATATATATATATATATATATATATATATATATATATATATATATTTGCTTTCGGTCCACTGTATTTCTGGGAGCGGTGGCGAATTCCATACTCTCAGGCCACTTTTCTATTTGTGTTCGTGATATTGGATGGCGGCTTCGGAAATTTAATTCCGATATTTCGGCGGTTTCTTCGATATATTTGATGCATATTTCCCCCAGTCCGATATTTCTCTGTTACCCGTCACCACATGATTTGTATTTTCTATATGTGATTTAGATTTCGTTTACGTCTATCAGTTCGACGTTTTCAAGATTGATTATTACCAGTTTTCGTATTAGTGTTTTACTTATTACCGGTTTGCCCAGTTTTCGTGTAAATATTTTCTTTTCATAAACATTTGATCCGGTTATTTACATATTGCAGACGTTTAAATCTGGTGGTTGCGTCATTGTTGAACGTCAGTCTACTTAATATTAATAATTTTGTTGTATTTGAATTTCTGATCCAGTTTCTTATTTACGATCCCAGAGACTAAATAAGAAAAGTGAAGATTGTGTCAAATATTGGTTCCTAGAGAAATTTTAAACTCAAGCTTTTTTTATGTCAAATATCTTTTTATGAAGATTGTATATCATCATATAATAAAAGTACATTTTTTGGTGTAGTGACCTAAGAATGAATTTTGCAACATTTATGTTTTTATTTTTTTTTTTTTTTTGCAACTGATTTCTGATGATGCTCACCTTCCTCTCTCTCTCTCTCTCTCTCTCTCTCTCTCTCTCCTTCCTCTCTCTCTCTCTCTCTCTCTCTCTCTCTCTCTGCTGTTTTGTTGTGTGCGCGGCCCTGTCAGTTTTTTATTTACTTTGTTACTTTTCATATTTTTTGTCGTATTAAATATGTGTTGCTTATATGACTATATATACGAAATTACGTCAGCTAACAGATAACCACCCACATTCAAGTTTGCTGCTCCTTGATGTAAAGTGAAGTGAAATTTGTTCAGGAATTGCTTTAATGTATTCAGTTTGTATAGAACTTTCTTGCGTTGGTGGAAAATTCATATATTTCCTAATGATTTATTAGTATTTTTTAACTTTAATAATTTTGTATTATAATTTTTTCTGAAATAAATGTCACGCTGGCCTTAGATCAAATAATTTATTGGTTATCCTTGATGGTATCAACTCATCTTTTGGCTAGAACCGTCCATAATGAATAGTCAGTCGTATTAATTTACCGATGAAACCAGCTGCAGAGTTTTGTACCAATTAAACCTTTTGTATACCTCCTGTGTGAATGTACACCACCCACCGCCGTCATGCTTCAAAAGCTCCGGATTTAAAACAGCATTGTTTTAAATGTTAATCTATTGTGATGTATTGTGAAAGAATAGAATATCGTTCACTGAATACCTAATGTTATTATGTCAAAGAGAAGTAAAAGGGGTCCAGAAGGGTAAAGTAATTATTGTTTCAGTATTTATTCTAAGCTATTGTTGATTAATATTCAAGGTTTTAAAGAGAAAGAAAAGCTGATTTTTTTTTGTAAGTATAACCTACATGAGAATTTTTCGCAGCAGAGACATTTTTTTTTATGTATCAACGTACACATGTGCCTATACCACCTGTGAGATGAAACTATTTTTAGAATCGGAAACACCTGTGGTTCTCGCTCGGCCAAGGTGACTTTCGTACTTTCATAAAACACTTAAATATTTATAGAGTTTGTTAAGTCTGCTTACCACAATTCCCGCTACGCCATTTAATTTTCTGCTATCTGATGGAAGTACCTTTTAAAAATGCTATTTAGACGCGGCGGTGTTTTTCCCATTAAATGGATCAGCTTTTACGGAGGCGCCCGATTTTGAAAGGCATCACATGTGTAAACACCTGTGCAGATGAGCAACTGTGCCTCGGGGCATAATTCATGTAGTCTATTTGAGGTTGTTTCTTTTAAAGATAATTTAGTGTAATTAAGCAAGTGAATGTAATGAATGTGAAAGATACTTTCTTGACGTTGCGTCTTGAAAATTATCGTTTTGGTAAATTTTCTAACTCAAATTTTATGAAAGATAACGTAAAAACATAAACTTATAATTCTTTATTTTGATTTTTTTTTTCGTGAAAATAATGCTTGATAATTAATTTTTCGTCGTTATTTACACGGAAACGACACCTAGCTTAGTGCGACGTATTTCACAACTTTCTCTTTCTCCGAGAATTTCAGAACAATGTGTTAACAACAACCGGTTTGTAATCTAAATAACATCTAGATTCGCGATAGGATCAGTTTCAAGTCGAAGATATTAAATCTCTCTCTCTCTCTCTCTCTCTCTCTCTCTCTCTCTCTCTCTCTCTCTCTCTCTCTAACTTCGACCTTTGGTAGCTTGGTAGCAGCAGGTATATACTAATTTACTTGTTTTCTTATTCATATAACGATGAGAATTCAGGATTATGATGCATATATGTATACGTTACACATGTTTTATGTAATATCCGTGTGTACATTATTATATTTAGTTTCCTCTCTCTCTCTCTCTCTCTCTCTCTCTCTCTCTCTCTCTCTCTCTCTCTCTCTCTCTCTCTCTCTATATATATATATATATATATATATATATATATATATATATATGTGTGTGTGTGTGTGTGTGTATATATATACAATTAAATATGTATATGTATGTATGTTTGTAAGTATGTATGTGTGTATTTGTGTATGTACGTGTGACGGTGTGTGTGCATAATTAAACACTCGCTCAAACACACATCTACCCACAAGTACACACAAAAAAATCACGTTTTCTTGTTGTCTGTGGTGAACTCCTTGTATTCAACGCATCTTGTTCTTGCAATCCTATCTCTCAAGAGTTCCAGAATACTCGGTTATTTTCTTTCATGTAGCTCTTCTTCATTCATTTATTTATTTATATTTATTCAGACGGAATTTCTGTGTGGAGATTTTGCCTGCACTAATTTTTTTTTTTATCCATGCTCCAACCGATTTTTTTTTTTATCCATATCCCAAATTTTGTCCAATCATCGGAGAACTGTCAATGTTATCAAGTTCCCTTTTTCCAGGCAGCTTCGTAAGAGTATCCTGCGAATATTATTATATTGGAAACCATATTATTTTTTTTATTTATAGACACGTTCGATGCAAAAGTAGCAGTGGGTGGTGTAATATTGTGTTTTTAAACTTAGTTTCTTTTTGTTATATTTAATTATTTTATAGGGGGTTCCTTCATTGTTGTACATAGGTTAAATCTATCCCGTTGTTTTTTTTTTGGCAGTTATTTTTGTCCTTGCTTGGTATAATATATAGTTTCATTTTGTAAGTATTTTGTGATGTTCCTTTGGATGTATTTTGGAGGTCCAGTTACATAGGTTTTTGTACCTTGCTGCATTGGAATACTCTCTCTCTCTCTCTCTCTCTCTCTCTCTCTCTCTCTCTCTCTCTCTCTCTCTCTCTCTCTCTCTCTCTCTCTCTCTCGTGTTGCATTTTCCTTTGAATTTGTAGCTTGTTGCACTGGCATTGTTTAGATGCATACTTGATGAACAGGCCTCTATTCTCTCTCTCTCTCTCTCTCTCTCTCTCTCTCGTGTTACATTTTCCTTTGCATTTGTAGCGTGTTGCACTGGCATTGCTCAGATGCACAACTGATAGAGAGGTATTCAGCCTATTATCTTTTATTTCACAAAGGTGTGTTACAGTGATTTTGATTACCTTCTGTTAGTTAAGGTAAGACGAAAATCACTGCTCTTTTTAACAGCTTATAGATGTAGGTGAAATTTGCATAAGTTCAAAGGGATACCGCACGTTTTCATGCTAGATTACACTTAACAAATCGGAATAACGCCCCCCCACCACCTCTTTTCATTTCCCCCTCCCCTCCCCTCCCCCATCCTCGTCCCTTCGTCATGGCTTTTGTTGGTGCCTCTTCCATCCGGGCATTGCGAATGAGTTTGGGCTTTTGTTCATTTTGTTTGTTTCTTCATGCCTTGGTGCCTCTCCTTTCGTTTTGTTCAGCCACGTAGTACTCGATACTGGAGGAGTGTTGCAGTTACAAGCGTTTATCAGGAGCGTAATCAGTTATGTTAAAGAGGATATATATTGCATAGTTTGAATCTAGCTGAATTTTTCTGTCATCCTGACATGAAAACAAACGTTTAAGATGCAGTGATAAAGATTTATGGGCAAACATTTTCTTGTGAATTTTTGCCCTGTAGAGGGGCAGTGCCTTTAGTGAACCTCATGCGGTGTACTGTAGGCCTTTCTTAAGGTTCTTTGCAGCGTTCTTTCTCCCCCTAACTGCAACCCCGTTCATTCCTTTTACTGTACCTCCGTTCATGTTTTTTTTTTCTTCTGTCCTCCTTTCCACCCTTTCCTAACAATTGATTCATAGTGCGACTGCGAGGTTTTCCTTTTGTTAGACCTTTCAGACCTTTTTACTGTCAATTTCCGTTTCAGCGCTGAATGACCCCATAAGTCCCAGCGCTCGGCCTTTGGTCTCAATCCTATATTCTATTCTGTTCTTGTGAATTTTGCATCAGTTTATTTCTTTTCCTCTTCTGAAAATAAACGTATGAAACGCAGTGGTCAAAGCTGTAATTTCAGACGTTATCTTGTAGGTGTGTGTGTTTGTGTGTGTGTATAATTTTGATTTGTAAATTAGGCCTGTAACAGATTTGTTTTCTCAACCTACTAATCTTTCCTTTCGTACCCTTTGTTATGATAATATAAGATCTGCAGAAGGAGACGCTCGGGCGCTCAAGCTCTCCTGAAGGAGGGACCAGAAAGTGATTGACGTTTGAGTAGGTAATGGGGGGGTCAAGTACCCGACGGCGTTATGCATATTGATGGAAACGTCATGCGATCCTTCGGCCTTCTGTGGCTGCTGCAGATTCGTTCCCCTGTATGGTTGTTGTTTACTTGTGAGTCTGTTTATGTTGTGGCAGGTTTCAATTTTTTTTTTTTTTTTGATGTTTGCACACTTACACAAATCACACTCCGTTTTCACTCTGTTTATTGTAGGTGCTAGTTTTGTGTTTATTTCTGTCTGTTTTTTTTTTCTTTTCTTTTATATACTTGGTAGTCCTAATTAGTGAATATCGTTCGGGATTCTTTAGACGTTAGTTTTGTGGTTCTTACACAGTCACGTTTTATTCTTTTTCTAAAATTAATAGTCTTAGGTAGTGAGTGTTGTTCAGGATATATGATTTTTGAATGAGCTTTTGCAGGCTGAATAGTTGATGATGTTTTATATTGATGATCTGTTACTTTTGCTTTGTATTTTGGGGAACATGTGGACTAATGTTGTCACCTGTTTCTTTAATGTTGTTACTTGGTCTTCTCAGACTGAATTGAACTACAATGAGATTGTGATTATCATGGTGTTATTTTATCTTTGGTACGTATGTCAAGGACTTACTTTCATAACAGTTCTAAAAGACCAAGTTTCCCATTATATCCTGGGAGTATGTTGGTTAATTTTCTCTTGCTTCAAACATTTCAGTTACTTCATGCAGCCAGATATCAGGTATACAAAGTTTAATTGTCAGTACTTATATGAGTTTTTTATAAAATGAATTGACTTTTCCGTTGGAAATCGTTAGTGAAAAAATTTTGTCACATTAATGAAATACTAATTTTTTAAACATACGTAAACTTATATGTTAAATATATGTTAACTTATGTGTTAAGAGTAATATGTTAAAAATAATGTAAACTTATATGTTAAAACTAATATGTTAAGTTATAAGTTATATGTTAAAACTAATATGTGAACTTATATGTTAAAACCTTTTCTTTGCGTTTATAAGATCACCAGTGACGATTTGAATATACCGATCAATTGCAGACAGTAACACAAGAATATGAGAAATAAGCACATTAACGAGCAGATGTATTTTGTCTGGTATGATCGTTCTGCTTTTTCTTGAGTGTTGAATTTATATTATAAATATTTTAGGCCGACGGGAAGGGCAACCTAACTCCGAGTTCTATAAGGAGACAAAGTAAATAAAGAGTGATTAATGGACTGATTTGTTTTCTAATGTACATTGGCTTCATGATCACGGCCGTCGGCGCTGTAATGATAACGAAAACAGGATAAAAATAAGACTTGGCAGAAAAGCTTTAAAAAAGAAACATATTAGCTATCAAACGATTTGGTAAGAAACAGAAAAAAAGAAACAAAAAAACTTACGAAGGTCCATGATCGTGCTAAGGGCGGATGAAGCCTGGTGTTTGTGTTACATCTAAAACGGTGTTTCGTATCATGCTCCTGGTTATGGTCACACTCCCAATTGGAAAGATGAGGACTCTCTCTCGCTCTCTCTCTCTCTCTCTTTCCTGGTTATGACCATATCCGTGTTAGAAGGATGATTTTCTCTCGTGTCTTTTTTTTTTTCTCGCAACTCAGTCCGTCATAATTCTTAGTGATACAATCTGGTCTTACCACATATTACGGGATAATGATCTTGGAATTATTTAAGGAAACGGTTTAAGAGCGAGTTGGAAAACATCCCTTTAATGGGGCTCTGGCTTTTGGGCAGTGTAGTTTCTATTTGGTGTTCATTGACATGTTATA
>NC_089777.1:27566536-27569036 GCF_040412425.1 Macrobrachium rosenbergii | reverse complement strand
TATATATATATATATATATATATATATATATATATATTCACTGTATATATATACACACATATATATACAGTATTATATATATATATATATATATATATATATATATATATATTCACTGTATATATATACAGTATATATTTATTTATTTATTCTCTATACTCTCTCTCTCTCTCTCTCTCTCTCTCTCTGTTGATATCTCTCTCTATATATATATATATATATCTACTCTATATATATATATATATATGTATTATATATAATATATATAAAGAAAGAAAGAAAGAGGAAAAGGAAAAGAGAGAGAGAGAGAGAGTTCTATTAGCGGAACATAATACAGGAAATACTCCAATTCTAAAATAATACAAACGGACATATACGCCTGCTTAGGGTAACTTTTTTTTCTTTCTTACGAAAGCCGCCGGTACTAGCAACTAACTCTGTACTCTGTACCTTAGAAAATTATTGTAAGGTCACTTAGTGCGCATCTCATTGTTCCATGGTCCGCAGCACAGCTGTGTTTGCATTGCTTTGTTTGCAGTTGACTTCCCTTCAAGTGTTATTCGATGTAACCACTGTCTATACGCTGAGATTGGATACCTCCTTTTCTCTCTCTCTCTCTCTCTCTCTCACGCACACGCACATACTCAACCATAATATGTGTTGTTCGTGCATTGTGTATTACATTTGTCGCGAATATGCGATACACAGTAATTTGGAAATAGTGTGTCTGAAGCAATTTGGCGTCGGGTTAAATTAAAGCTCTTCATTGATATAACTTTGATTCTTGATGCTGGGATTATTATCCGGATAAAATTTACTTGAATAATTAAGATCATAACCCATGTTTTTACATGCAAAATACGTATGTATGAGTACCAGGAAACTAACATTTTAGTGATCGTCATCATTATTTAAAGCTTAAATTGTAGTGTGTTGCAGTACGACTGATTTTTTATTACATGAGATACCGTGAAAAACAAGTGCTGCACATTTTGAGATAATTTTGTGTTTTAGTATAATTTTGTAAGTATGTATTATGTATTTGATTTTTTAAAAAGCAAATTTTATGAAAATTCAGTGTTGTTGCTATGTGTGTTTGCTATAATTTTGGAAGTGGTTATTGATTCGATTAAAAAAAAGTTTTAGAAAACTCAGTGTTGTATGTTAATGGAATTAAAAATGTTTCTGTATGCTTTTATTTATTTATTATTTTTTTTGAGTGCCTTTCGTTAAGTCTTTAGTTAACCGGGTATTGGAAAAAAAAACCAAGTCGGAAGCATGTGTGTGTGTGTGTGTGTTCAATTATCACGTGTACGAGAAAAATATCTTCGCCAATCCAGTGACTGGTGGTGTGGGGAAGGGTTCAGGTGGCTTCTGTAACCTGATAGGAAGAACTGTGGCCGTCACAGTCTCAACATCTTCACCCCTGTCCCCCCTCCCCCTCCCCCTCGAAGTTGATGATGTTATTTCCTCTCTCCCAGCACCCCCTTATCCCCTCCCCACTATTTCGCTATTTCTTTTCACTCTCAGTCGTGCTTTCCGGCCGTCCTAAGAATTATCTCCCCCTTTTTTTACTCTCTCTCTCTCTCTCTCTCTCTCTCTCTCTCTCTCTCTCTCTCTCTCTCTCTCTCTCTCTCTCTCTCTCTCTCTCTTACCAGAAAAGCTTGTATCGTGGTTGTTTAGCCTACTCAGGTGTTTTTGTGTGTTGTGATTTTTTTTCATTTCAGTAAATGTATTTTGCTTTCTTCTTGAATGGAATTTTGAATAGATATTTTCTTTTTTTATTTTCCGTGTTTTTTTCGTTATGAAGACGTTTACAAACTACTTTTGCTTGGAATTACTCAAGTACATTTTTATTCCACTACAATTTACATCCTCTACTCATTGTAAATGAATAAACTGGCAGCCCCTCTGTAACAGATTATTCATGCAGTTTTGTATGTTTTTTTTTATTTTGGTAAACTGTTGCTATGCATGCATATGTCTATACTGACATATGCACGCCATGCATGCATATGTCGGTATAGACATACTACATGTTTATTAATTGATGTGTTTGTAGGCGTTTGTTATTTGGGTAAATTGTTGCCTTGCGTGCATATGTCGGTATAGACATACTACATGTTTATGAATTGATGTAGACGGTTTATCTGCGTACTTATTTATGTCTTTTTGTTAGTATTTATGGTGGTGATCGTTTCGTTAACTATTTAAGTCTGTTTCGACTTGTTTTTTTTTTTTTTTAAAATTTTGTGAAAATCTTTATATTGTGTTAGCTATTTATTCAAAACATGTTCTTATGGCTCTATCTTTGTGAATATTAGGTTAATGTGAATGATAATATCTTTATGAATATTTGGTTATTATGAATGATGATCAATAAATAATAAAAATAATGCATCTTTATGGTGAATACATAATGTAAATAATGCATCATAATAATAAATAAATAATAAAAATAATGCATCTTAATTATGATAAATAATACAAATAATGCATC
>NC_089777.1:27556536-27561536 GCF_040412425.1 Macrobrachium rosenbergii | reverse complement strand
AAAAAAAGCGAACGGCCGAATATGATTAAAACTATGTATTGGTAAGACTTTGTACCCCTGATATACTTAATTCCAGATTGGTGGTTAGTGTCCTGAAGAAGCCAGTGAATAAAGTATGTCATGTTGAGAATAATTGAAAAATCTAGATGTTGAAACACCGTCTTCACAGGTTATTCTCTTTCTTGGGAATGAACAGATCATATTTTTGAAAATTGGTAAACACAGTCGCGTGAAAGTTGAAGAAAATCTGATGGACAAAACAAAGATATGTGATAGAAGATAAGACCAGGCTAAAGAAAAATCTCACAGAGAAACTAAAGTTCTGAACAACATTAACAGTTATTTTTTGATCTAAATAATAGCACAAAAAATTAAATAAGACATGAGTATACTGCTGTAGAAGCCTATTAGAGGAGATTGTATGATGCAAACCAAATAAAGAATAATAATTTTATCTAATAAATAAATTTTAAGAAATGAGAGAAGAAAGTTCCCCGAGGAGACGTTATTACATCCAATAAAAGTGAATTCAGCGCAGCTTGTGGGTTGGAGAAGGTTAGACTTTAATTAAGGCGGGTTAGTGGTTTAATGGGTCGCGGGGACGGATCATTGAGAGTGCATCGAGCTTCACAGCTTGTAGTTACCTGACTAGTAATCAGGGTTACCTGGGTAATGACTCTAGGGCAGCAGTCGGTTGGGTTGCAGGCGAGGGAAAGCTGACCCTGAAATGTTTAGGTTACTTGTTTGGTTGTGCAGATTTAACGTGAAACGAGCTCATGTTTGTGTAAGGTGCTTTGGATGTGTTTGGGTTGTTTGTTTGTTTGTCTACATTTAACACGAAAATAAGCCCCTGTTTGTGTAAGGTACTGTGGGTTGTTTGTTCGAGTCCAGATGTAACATGAAATGGGCTCGTGTTTGTGTGAGGTACTTTGGGTCGTTTGTTTATTTGTCTAGATGTAACATGAAACGAGCTTATGTTTGTGTATGGTGCTTTGGAGATGTTTGGGTTGTATGTTTGTCTTTCCAGATTTAAAATGAAATGAGCTTATGTTTGTGTATGGTACTTTGGGTGTGTTTGGTTTTTTGTTTATTTTTCCAGATGTAACATGAAATTTGCTTATGTTTGTGTAAGATACTTGGGATGTTTTTGGGTTGTATGTTTGTAGGTCCAGATTTAACATGAAATGAGCTTATGTTTGTGTTAGGTACTCTGTATGTGTTTGGTTTGATTGTACAAATGTAACCTTAAAATGCTCTTTGTGTTTGTGTGTGGAAGTAGTTGCTAGAAGATGCTTGTAAAGGTAGTTTTTTGCTGCATTTCTTTATTGCTCTATATTTTGTATTAATATATAATTACATATATACATACATATATGTATGTATGTATGTATGTATGTATATATATATACACATGCGTACATACATATGTATTTGTATTGCTCTCTCTCTCTCTCTCTCTCTCTCTCTCTCTCTCTCTCTCTCTCTCTCTCTCTCTCTCTCTCTCTCTATATATATATATATATATATATATATATATATATATATATATATATATATATATATATATATATATATATATATATATATTTAAGTGCCTACATATTCATATCTGAGCTGTGTTTAAATCTCTCCCAACATTTTTTCTTACTGCAATGTTGTGTTGGGATGTCTTCGTAATACTAAACTAAAGTAGCTATAAATTAGCTGTTGTGACATTTGACTAACCAGCTCTTTGTCATTAAAAATCTGAAATTGCTCTTCATTTAGATCTCATACTTTCGGTTATGAAAAAACTTTCTTGCGTACAAGTACCCAAGTTATTCCACAAGAGGCGGCTTGTAATTGGTTCTCAGTTAATTAAAGGTCTTGGAAATGAAAGTAGCGGTCCTCAGTATGTAGCCAAAAAAAAAAAAAAATTTTTTTTAATTATGATTTTTTTGTGGGTAGGACAAAAACATTTCGGTAGGTGCAAAGATTGCTCTTGCTTCAGCATTTAAGAGATGTTGCTGGAGAACTTTTGACTACAGCTTTTTCATTTTGAGAACGGACATCTCTCTCTCTCTCTCTCTCTCTCTCTCTCTCTCTCTCTCTCTCTCTCTCTCTCTCTCTCTCTATATATATATATATATATATATATATATATATATATAGTATATATATATATATATATATATATATATATATATATATATATATATATATATATTTTATATATATATATATATATATATATATATATATATATATATATATAGTACATATATGCATAATATAATATAATTGTGTGTGTATATCCCCTCTCTCTCTCTCTCTCTCTCTCTCTCTCTCTCTCTCTCTCTCTCTCTCTCTCTCTCTCTCTCTCTCTCTCTCTGTCATCACAGTTAACTGTTTCTTCACGTTTGAGTCGTCGGACACACACCAGTGCATCCTGAGTTGCCTCCTGAAAGTCGTCATCTCCAAGATGACTTTGCCGATGAGGTATGAGGAAAGAAGCCGCATGACTCATATGTTGGAAGTTCCCCCGTCACCCGGCTTCCTTCGAGGACGACTCTTTTTTGGGGGGAGGTAATTGGGGGAATTGTGGAATCCAGGTTCTTTGATAGAGCGTCTGAGGGAGTTCGCGTTTCTGAACCCAAAAACAACTGGGATGCTTTTTAACAACTTTGACTGTTCAGGTTCTCGATTGAACTTTTGGGGAATTATGGAATGCAGATGCTTCCTAGAACTTTTGGTGAATTATGGAGTCCAAATGTTTCATAGAACTTTTGGGAAATTATGGAATCCAGATGCTTCCTAGAACTTTTGGGGAATTATGGAATCCAAATGCTTCCTAGAACTTTTGGGGAATTGTGGAATCCAAATGTTTCGTAGAACTTTTGGGGAATTATGGAATCCAGATGTTTCATAGAACTTTTGGGGAATTTGACTTTCCAAGTTCTTGATAGAACCTTTCGGGGGGTTATATGTCTGAGCTGATGTTTTTGGGAATTGTGGAATCAGAGAGGTTCATAGAACTTTTGTGGAATTACATCGCTGAACCGGAACACGATTGTGATATTTAACAAGAGGATACTGGGTGCTCTTTTGTGTACAGTATTCTGGGAAATCAAGATTTTAGTGCTAAAAAAGGCGTGAGTTATTGTGAGGGGTGGGGAATGGGAATTGTGAATTCGGTATCATTCGTCATTTGGGCAGCTACGCTGTAACACTGAATTTTAGGGGACTTAGGCCCTTTAGTGGAGAATATTCAGGAAAATACAAGATTTCTTAGAACTTGAGGGACTTACGCCTTTTGAACGCATACAGTACAGTTAATTTTTCCATACCGCAGGGAGAGGAAACTAACAGCTCAATAATTGGTATTGTATTAAGTTCCGTTCATTCCTTCAGAATGACTATATTATTTTTGTTATGCATTTTGATGGGATTCTTTGAATATTACTTTCAATGAAATATTTGCTAGTATGTTGTAAATTTTTGTACTTTGAAAAGTAACACATTGCTGTGGAATGCTTTGATTTTTTTCAGTTGTAATTTCGTTTAATTTGACTGTCTGCACAATCTTGTAAAAAGAGCAAGATTCAAGTTTCTCTTTAGAAAGTCGATGGGACAAATTTACTGAGTTTTAGTTTAATAGTAAATTTCAAGTAAAACCGAAATCCAAGCCAAAACTCCTCAGGCAGATTTCATGTGGCCACAGCTGTCACCATCACTAGAGTTTCTGTTGAAACTGTGGCACCCTTGTTATGCCAGCCTGAAGATATTGGCTATAAAGAAGTACTCGAGAAGATTAGAAAATTTTAGATGTTGTAGTAGAACGGGAACACACACATACACACACACACACACCTCACTGAATATTTTTGCATATATATTGAAGAACACGTTACACCCGAATTCCTGTTGCAATTGTGGCAACTCCGCTATCCTTAAAAATTGCCAGTCCCGAGGACATTGGATATAAAGAAATACACGGGAAATTTAGAAAATTGTAGATACTGTAGCAGAACTGGAACAAACACACACACATACATCTCGTTGAGTATTTTTGCACATATACTTAAGAATACATTACTGGACGTGAAGGTTGCAATTTTGAGGGCGGGAGTGTAAACTGTCTAAATTGCGTTATAACAAACCAGAAATTCGCAGGGGGGAAGTACGGAAGCGGACACAGTTTAGCAGGCGTAAGCAATGCGAATCTGACCGAATCGAAAGAATTATCACTTAAACATTCGATAACGCAAACAGTGACATTGGACAGCGAAAAAATAACCGTGTGAGGTTCCCAGACTTAATGGTTCTCCGACGGTCCTAATTGCCGAAATGTGCTTCCCTTCTTTGTCGAATGACGAACATTCCCAGCATATTTGTTGCTTCAAGGAGCTGGGGGGACGCAAGGCAAGGTGAAGTGGGTCGTGATTCACGCGGTTATTAGATGGAACTTATTATTTGTTTATTTATTAATGGTCTTTTTACTTACATTTATTTTTTGTTATCTGTTTATTTCTATCCATTGTCTGTCTAGTTCCATATGAAAAGGGTTCATCTTATGAATAATAATAATAATAATAATAATAATAAAAATAATTTATTTATGCAGTTTTTCTTGTGGTTTACCAAGTGTTTTTGTGGTAATTCATAGGCTTCGTTCATTGCCATTGTGAGATTTTTATTATTTACGTTGGGTTTAGTTCGTAAATATTTACCCACTGCTATTTATTCACTAATAAGTATTATCTTGTTAGTGCATGATATATAATAATTCTTTTACGTACCGTTAAAAAAAAAAAATTTTTCAATTCACGATTGACTCATAGGCCTACCCGTTAGGCTTTTGTTTTTCCAGTTAAGTCGGTGTCAGCCGCAGCTCGCCTTTCGTTGAGAACTCCATTTATGAAAGCGTAGGTTCGTATGTTCCGTCCTAGGAAAAATACAAAATTCATTTTAAAATGTGGCATTTTGATAGAGCCCATTTAAGCTTTGTGGCTTTAGTTGTG
>NC_089777.1:27511536-27551536 GCF_040412425.1 Macrobrachium rosenbergii | reverse complement strand
AACAATCACTACCGTAAATGTTCTTTGAAGTTAATTATAGATGAATGATTTAGATTTATGGCTGTAGAACCCGCCATAACATGGAACCACCGAGGGAGAATCCCGTAATGTCAAATTAGCTGCTTGAAAAATGTATATATTCAGGCATAAATTTAAGAGCGAGTCAAATTGCGATATTTTATTTTCTCTCTGCCTACGAAAGTCAGAAGGAATGATCTAGCTTCCACTCCAGTCACTTGCATACTTTCAGTAATAGAGTGAAAATAGATTTCATTCAAGAGCGCCCAGATAAGGACTGCTAATGTCACGACCAGCATGAAAACCTCGTTTCTCTCGCTTCTTCCGTCTTCCCCGATGCAATGATGTGTCATATTTATGAGACCTCTGTACCCCGTCATTCTTTCTTTACACAGTCATGCAGTTTAATCCATTTACAGCGCTTCCGCCTTCTTCTTCCAGCTAGAGACACCCGTCTCCCCCCCACTTTCTCTCTCTCTCTCTCTCTCTCTCTCTCTCTCTCTCTCTCTCTCTCTCTCTCTCTCTCAGGTTCGTCAGGGCGACGTTCTGTCATTGGAACCATAATGCAGAAGCATGTCGGTGATATGTTAAGGGGTAGGAGAGGGGGTGGGGTTGTTGATAGGTCGACTTGGTGCTGGTGGTGTTGCGGGGGGAGAGTGGTGGAATAGACATGTCTCGGGATGTCAGGTTGGAATATGAAGTGACATCGATTTCATGAAGGAAGAGGCCTAGTTTTGCTTGGGCGAATTTAATTTTACATTTCAAGTGAGAGTTTTTTTTTTTTGGGGGGGGGGCTTAATTTAAGGAAGCGGGAGTGTGTGTAGTTGATTGCATAATTTACATACTCGTGTTTATGTGCATTTGTGTACACTTATCTATCTCTATTAATTATTACATAGCTGTATAAAATTGGCATGTGCAGTGGAAGTTTTTTGACATACGGGGTTCATCCTTGATTCAGTAACTGTAGGTTGAACGCAGCAGTGACGGTTGTTTTGCCTTTATTTGGAGCCACCATCGGTGAGAGAGAGAGAGAGAGAGAGAGAGAGAGAGAGAGAGAGAGAGAGAGAGAGAGCAGTTCTTTGGTAAAGATGGAATTTGCACATTACATTGTTTAGCTATTAATTCCAAACAGTTATTATTCATAGTATGGATGTCACAAGATAAAAATGAAATTTAGTCATTACGGTACCCTGCTATTAATTCCAAACAGTTATTATTCATAATTTGGATGTCACGAGGTAAAAGTGAAATTTGAAAATTACACTGGCGTGCTATTAATTCCAAACAGTTATTATTCATAGTTTGGATGCCACAAGGTAAAAGTGAAATTTGAACATAACAATAGCGTGCTATTAATTCCAAACAGTTATTCATAGTAAGGTTGTCACAGGGTAAAAAATGAAATTTGAACATTACAGCACCCTGCTATTAATTCCAAATAGTTATTCAAAGTATGGACGTCACAGGGAGATTGAATTTAACTAATAATCCGAGCTGCTTCCCCAAGCGTATGGAAACTTTGAAGTGAAGAATACGTCACTTGGCTTCGTCTCGCAAGGAACTAGAACGTGACGTTGCACATATGAACCATTTTTTATTTTCCTATTTTTTTATTTCATTTTGGAACGTTTGCATTTTCTCTCTCTCTCTCTGGTATTTCAGTTCGTGCTATTTTGTTGATGTCGTATGCATATGTGCGGGCATTCCTGCATTGACGTTTGTATGGGCCATATTTTTTATTTGAATTTCTCACTGTTCCTTTTACTTTCAATTTAAAAACTTTAGCGCTAAAAGTATTTTTTTGCTCGTATGTTTTTTATATTTTCGCCAAGGAAGTCGACGTTTCGGCTTTTATGTTGTCAAAAAGTTTGAAACTTTTGCAATCGTATGTTCACGTGAGTTTTTTTTTTGTGTGGACACAAAACACACACACAACATATATATATATATATATATATATATATATATATATATATATATATATATATATATATATATATATATTATATGTGTATATATATATATATATATATATACATATATATATATATATATATATATATATATATATATATATATATATATATATATATATATATATATATATATTTAGCTCAATACAGTTACCTAGTGTATTATCTGTGCCATTCGTTAAAAGTGGTAATAACAATTAGTGTGATTTCACCCAACCCAAAATTTAATGCCGTGATAAATACCCTGCGATCCTAAAAATCCCAGGTCACGTTCAGCGCCTCCTAATCCAATTCTTCCACTTCCTCTTGTCTACAACTTTCATCGGAGAGAGGAAAGGAAACTCTTTGTGAGAAACAAAAGGAACAGTAAATAAAAAGCGTTCGGTGTCGTTCGCGTACTTTCATTTCTAATGGACAGGAAGTCGTGGCGTTTTGAGCATTATTAATTTTCTCTCTTCCTGCGGATGTCATTTCTGGAAAATGGAGAAGGAAAGAGAGAAAGAATGACTTTGGAAGGAACGGACGGAATCTGAAGAGAGGAGAGCTGTAGTTGACTCACTCCATTGCGTCATCATCTGATGGGCGTCTTCGACAGTCTAATGCCCTTTTTAAAAATTGATTATTACTGTAGCATTATTTATTATTAATATTAGTAGTAGTCTTTTGAGAACTATATCTTTTGTAATTTTGAACTTTCACGCTCTAATGTAGGAATTCGCATTCTTACTCTGTTGATACCATTATTATTATTATTATTATTATTATTATTATTATTATTATTATTATTATTATTATTATTATTATTATTATTATTATTATTAGTGGTTTTGTCCTGGAATTTATTTTGTCCTGGAATTCGCATTCTTAATCTGTTAATAGTGGGTATTTTGTATGTCATTTTAAAGGGTTGAAACTTAGACTTGGTTGCCAAGCAACACCGAGAAGTCAGTTTTGTTTGCGTTGAATTCTTTAAGTACCGGAAAGTGTGATAAGGATTTCCACAATGCAGGGTTAGTGAGTTGTTTTGTTTTTCCTCATATTGTTTTTTTGGGTGCGCATCTTTTTGGAATTAAAAACGAATGTGTCTCTGAGTTGTATATTGCTTTTGGTCGTATTGAGAAGTTATGATTATGTTGTAAAAAGATGTTCCTTTCGTTCGGTTGTGTGTGTGTGTGTGTGTGTGTGTGTGTGTGTGTGTGTGTGTGTGTGTGTGTGTTTGCCCGTGATAGCTTCCTGTTGGTCATCCTCTTAATGACGTATGTTTGAATTTATAGTTGCTCATGAAGTCGAGTATGTTAGAAGGCTCATGTGTTTAAATTCATGGAATTACTGTAGTGTGAAATAAATACTACGGTTTCTTGAGGTTTTCTCTTTTGTTTGGGTTTCCTGTGGTTGAGCATTTTGTGAATCATGTTCGATTTTTTGGAACGCGATATGATAAAACGTGGGCAATGTCGTCTTGTATGGCGCTGAGTAATATTGACGGAACCTCGTATGGGTATCATTGTTTTGCTTTTTTATATATATACATATATATATAGTATATATATATATATATATATATATATATATATATATATATATATATATATATATATATATATATATATATATATATATATATATATATATATATATATATATATATATATATATATAAAATAAGTGATACTCCTTAAGTTTCCATGCAGCGTTGCGTTACAATATGAATTTAAATTGGACGTTGAGCTAGCAACTTGCATTCAGAATTACATATTGAAAATTGGAATAATTGGAATTGTAATAAATTATTGAGCTACCTTCCCGTGTATATATATATATATATATATATATATATATATATATATATATATATATATATATATTATATATAATTTATGTATATATTTATATATACATGTATACATGTTATATATATGTGTATATATATATATATATATACATATATATATATATATGTATATATATATATATATATATATATATATATATATATATATATATATATATATATATATATATATATATATATATATATATATATATATATTTTACTTATAATTTGTGTGGGTGTAGAGAGCGAGAGAGAGAAAGTTGTGCCGTCTGACCTGACAAAATATATTGCACTGTTGAAGAATTGAAAGTGACACGTGACCTGCCATTCTTGCATGGGTGATTTATTCTTCATTGTAAATTCAAACGCCCTGAGAGTGACAGTTCTTGCGTAACATCACAAGTTTGTAAAAGAGTGAGTCGTCATTTCTTACATTTCCATTGTTGAGGAAATTGCTCCAAGAAACCTTTCTTCAGATTTAATCAGGTAATGAAATTCAACCACAATTATCATCCAGTAATATAGAATAGCCATTGTAACGAAAGTAGCAGTAGTAGTAGAATCATAGTAAAATATTGATGAAAATTAAAATATCAGGGAACTCATTCAGGCATAAAAACAGAGCAGTTGAGAAAATAGACCTGAAATATGATGTTGTGATAGAAGGCTAATATATTTTTTTATCTGCCTATTGTGAACTGTTTCTAACAGGCTAAAAAAAGGGCTTTTGGTTTTGACTTACACGTGAGTCCTTGTGACCACATTTTTCATTTACTATGCAATATATCTAAGCGTAAGTTTTTTGTTTGTTTCTTTGAGAGTGGTATCTGGAAAGTCATCTGTTATCCATTGCATTTTCATGGAGTAATTTCAGTATCATTTTTGAACAAGCGAAAAAAAAAAAAGGCCTCTGGTTTAGAACTTTACTTTACCGTTCACGTGCGTCCTTGTGGCCAGATTTTTAATTTAGTAAGCAATATATCTAAGTTGATTTTTTTTTTTTATTAGATCTGTTTCTTTGAGAGTCGTATGGTAAAAGTCAACTGTTATCCACTGCATTTTTATGGAGCCATTTCAGTGTAATTTTTGAACAAACGTTTTTAGGTAGATATTTGGACATGAGTTTTGTCTTTGAAATATTGTCATATCCAGCAATATGATTTTTGAATGTCACTTAAATTCCAGTAAGAGGTGAGTAATTTATAGCACTGTGCCATTAATGCCTTGTTCTAATTGATTTCTAAGAAATACCTGGCGTCATAAGCAATCATTTGTAGAACAGCTACATTATATCAGTGTCTTTGACTTGGTATTTTAGCTTTAGCTTGTCACTGAGGAAATGGAGTTAGCTGTGGACCCAGCTATTATGTTCGTTCAGTCATGTAGTTGTGTATTTCTAAGTATGTTGACAAATCACTTAAAATTTATTCGCGAGTTTGCAGTTTATGACCATATTTGGTCATTCATTTGAATGAAAAGTCTTCCCGCTTTCCTCAGTTCAACATGTGTAGGATGTTTGTATGAAACGTGTTTTCGAGTTTTTCTTTCGTAAACGTCGGTACAATCAACTTGAGTCGAGTGAATGTACATTTCTGTATTAGGGAAGGGTCAGATTTCATTGTATAGCAATAAATGTAAGACTCATATTTCATTATATAGCAATAAATGTAAGACTCAGATTTCATTATATAGCAATAAATGTAAGACAGATTTCATTATATAGCAGTAAAGTAAATATAACAGTAAAGAGATTTCATTATATAGCAATAAATATAAGACTCATATTTCGTTATGTAGCAATAATGTAAGACTCAGATTTCATTATATAGCAATAAATGTAAGACTCAGATTTCATTATATAGCAATAAATGTAAGACTCAGATTTCATTATATAGCAATAAATATAAGACTCAGATTTCATTATATAGCAATAAGTGTAAGACTCAGATTTCATTATATAGCAATAAATGTAAGACTCAGATTTCATTATATAGCAATAAACGTAAGACTCAGATTTTATTATATAGCAATAAATGTAAGACTCAGATTTCTTTGTATAGCAATAAATGTAAGATCAGATTTTATTATATAGCAATAAATGTAAGGCTCAGATTTCATTATATAGTAATAAATGTGCTATTATGACTGGCATTCCATCATTGGTTGATTCTGTTTTCTTGGCTCCTGTTTTTTTTTCGTAAAGAATAAGCTCGTACTTAATTAAAAAGAAATCTCTGTTGTACTTGCAAAAAAATAAAAAAAAAGAAAGTATATGTTATCTCATAATTTAAAGTTGTGCTAATGACAATACCGCTCCGAATCATTCATCGAACACCGTTATAACTTTAATTGAATTTCCTCTGGGTCGTATACGCAGACGATGATTGGCAGCTTTGCCAATCACGGAACCACTGGGAAAGTAATCTTAGTTTTAATTCCGGATCCAGAATAATATGTAGCGAGCATAACGCTGTGGCCAATCAAGCTAACGGGACGTTGAATGAAGAAATTTATTTCGTAACACTCGGAGTTTTGCGTCGAGGAAATGAGAGATATTATCGCCGTGAAATTTGTGCTAAGAAAGTCATAATTCGACAGTGAATGAGTCATGGTAATATAAGTAATTGTGATATATTAGAGATTTAGACGTAAAATGTGCTCTTTTATCATGCATGTGAATGTGTAATGTTTTTGCGTCAGTTTGAAGTTTTATAAATGTGCATATATTGTATATATATATATATATAATATATATATATATATCTATATAATATATATATATATATATATATATATATATATATATTATATATACACACACATATTTATATGTATTTATATATATATATATATATATATATATATATATAAATAAATAAATATATATATATAATATATATATATGGAGAATGCATTAGGGACTTAGACACGGATGTTTATTTAAAGCCACCTTAATGCTATCAAGGCAAGTGATCTACACGAAAAAGCACATTTGTACATCATTGTAGTATCTTTGTAAAACCTTTGCAGTGAGGTAAGAAAAACGAGCCCCCATCGGTGACAAATCTCTCCTTTGAACAACAACAAAAAATACAATCAGCAACAACAACGAAAACCATAGAGACTTGTCTCGGCCCTGGGAGTATAATCCAGCTGTGCCCTCTCTAACGGTACTTAATTGCAGGCGGAGTACGCAATACTGCACTCCTTGGCTAGCAACGCTACGCGAAGGGGGAACGAGAGGAATATTCATGTTGCTAGCTACGTAAAATTACTGTCGGAGGTTGTCTTTTGAGTTTTTGGAAATCTTTTTATTCCAGTTACCTATCTTTTTATATTTACCTTTTAATATAATTTGAAAATTAAAATATGGTCTGTTTGTATATGTGATTTTTTGTTTTAGCAGGTTTTACAATGATCTGATTTCTGTCAAAGGATAAACTGCTAATCTCTCTCTCTCTCTCTCTCTCTCTCTCTCTCTCTCTCTCTCTCTCTCTCTCTCTCTCTCTCTCTCTCTCTCTCTCTCATATTTGAAGAGATGTAGGTACTGTTTGAATCTTTTTTTAAAAGGACGAAGATAAATTTAGATAAGTGATGCAAGTGTGAACATTTGTCGATGATGTCTTTATTATAATCATGTTGCTATCTATACGAAAAACTTGCTATCGGAGATTTTTTATATTTTTTATAATTTTTTTTGTCTCCAAGGACTTTTTATTAAAAAATTTTTATTATAAGCTGAGGATTATGAAATGGTTTGTGTGTGTGCCTGCCTGACTGTGTGTTCTTCTATCAGTTTTATTTATTAATTTTTTTTTTTTTGCGGGCCGGATTTTGCTATCTGTCTGGAAATGGTCTGATTGTCTGACATTCGAAAAGCTACGAATTTCTCTCTCTCTCTCTCTCTCTCTCTCTCTCTCTCTCTCTCTCTCTCTCTCTCTCTCTCTCTCTCTCTCTCTCTCTCTAATATTATATGAAGGGATGTTTAAACCACTTATTTGCTTTGTTAGATAAAAAGGACGGCGATAAATTTTAAAAAGTACAAACAGCGAAAGGTATGTCGATGATACCTTACCTGTAAACAATATTATTATTATTATAATTATTATTATTATTACTGTTATTATTATTAAATGCATTTACCGAGTTTTATCCACCATCGTACCCTTCGCTTCCTTATCCCAAAAATTTCATTCCATTATTAATCCGTCGTGGACGCCACTTAAATCATTCTCCGCTGCACCGAGAATTAAAAATATCCCTCCCCACTCTTTCTTCGCACTCCGAGTGGGATCATCAGCTCTCGTTTTGTAAAGAACGTAAATAAAACTTAATAAATTGATACTCCGTGTTGAGTGTCGGTGGCGTTTGATGTCATAAAAAGTCGTTTTTGATTGGCGTTTGGCTTAGCTGCTGCTGCTGCACACCAGCATCAGCGGCAGCAGAAGCAGCGGCTAGCAGAAGCAGCGGCTAGCAGCCTGCATTGTGGCTGGTTTGGATAGAGAAGATTAGTCGGGAAAGGGATGGAAATGCGCTTTCAGTATTTCTGATGGTGGTCTTAGACTGACAGGCACAAATGGGGATTGCTTTTATGCGATACGTTGAGCTTGAAATATTTGTGTGTATATATATATATATGTATATATATATATATATATATATATATATATATATATATATATATATATATATATATATATATATATATATATATATATATAGATAGAGAGAGAGAGAGAGAGAGAGAGATTTTTGTAAATGAGAGACAGACAGACTTAAAAGTGGAGTATGTACAACCTTGAGCTTGAATTATTTTTGTAAATGGCCTAAGCTGGACAGACTTAAAAGGGAATTGGTTGTATATACAACCTTGAACTTGAATGATTTTTTTTTTTGTAAATGGTCTTGGACAGACAGATTTTTAAGGTGATTGCTTTTATGTACAACCTTGATCCTGAATTATTTTTGTAAATGTTCTAAGATAGACAGATTTATAATAGAATTGCTTTTATATACAGTCTTGAGCTTGAATTATTTTTGTAATAAATGGTCTTGGATAGACAGACTGTAAGAGAATTGCTTTATATACAACCTTGAGCTTGAATTATTTTCGTAAATGGTCTTTGACAGACAGATTTGTAAAGGAATTGCTTTTATATACAACCTTGGTCTTGAATTGTTTTTTTAAATGGTCTAAAACAGGTATATTTTTAAGGTGATTGCTTTTATATGTAACCTTGAGCTTGAATCATTTGTGTAAATGGTCTTGGACAGACAGAATTGTAAGTGAATTGCTTTTGCGTGAAACCTAGAGCTTGAATTATTTTTGTAAAACTCCAAAGGCGTAATTATGCAAAGTATTTAAGAAAAGGAATTTATTATTATTATTATTATTATTATTATTATTATTTAAAATGTAGATGCATTTGTATATAACAAGCCTTAAAGGCCATTAACATATCAAAAAGCTTCTGCAAAATAAAACACAAATATATGAATTTAAAAGTATTTAAAAGACATCTCAAATAATTTGTCTCTGGTAAGAAAGCAAAGTTTACCCCCCTCCCCCCACCTAATCGGTACAAACACATGGTTTTTGTCCAAGCAACGCAAGGGACTAGATTACACTATATTACACTATCAACTCATTCTGCGAAGCAGCCTCCTGCCGGTGGGGTCGAGTGTGATCCGAACTCTGCTTGATGCTAATGCGATAGAGGGACCGACTTGACGAGATGTGTTGTCTCTCGTTGTGCTTGAATGCTTGAGTACAGTACTCACGTACTGTGGCTGGTGATATTGTCACCTCTTTGGGCCGAAGCCGCCCGCTATGATTGCTGGTGAATTCGTTCTGATTTGCAGATGGTGGTTGTTGTTCAGCTTTTTTTCTCGTTCTTTGTTATTTGTTTTATATTTTTTCTTGTTTTTCTCTCTCGTATTGGTTGCTTGGAAATATACTGCTGGATTTGTAGATGGAACATTATCTATTTTTCATTAATTTTTTACCTCGTTCTTGATTCGTCAAATTGTTTTTTTTATTTTTTCCTGTGCCTTTTTTTCTTATTGGCGATGGTGAGACTTTGAAAAAGCTTTTTTGAAATAAATCTGAGTTGCAGATGGAAAATTATCTATTGTTCCTTAGTTTTTTCCTTGTCCTTTATTCGTCAAATTATTTATATTTCTTTGTTCTTTTCTAACTCATGACCACTATTTAGTAAAATGATCTGTCCTATTATATGTCCGATCATGCTTAATGAGAAGCGAGTGATAAGTCGAGTATGACATTTGTATTTTGCATTTATCTGGGCAGCGCAAATCGATTGACCGAGATTAAGTTGCATGAGTTATGTTTTTCATACATGAGGACCCTTTTCAGAGTACAATTATAGAATAACGAAAGCCTTTGTGAATGAGTGGAGGGTTATGGAAGTGAGCGGAAACCTTTGTCAATGATTGAGAGCCTTTGTGGGGAAAATAGAATGCCTTTGTAGATCGTGATGTCGAAAAAATGCTTCGACATTTCGAATAATCGTCAGTGATTGTCCTGCTGGCCGCGCTCGCTAATGAGAGATGCATTTTCTTTTGATGCCGACCTTTTGCCTCCAGTGGACAGATAGGAGAACGGTTTCGATTAATATATCACTCTTGAAGTGCTAAATTGTAGCAGCTTTCCAAAGGTCAGTAGGTGAGAGAGCGTGACTGACGAGAGCATTTGTACGCGCGCGCGCGCGCGTTTGCGCCTGTGCTTTAGTTCGTGCGTGGGAGGGTGTCCGTCATCCTTGGCCTTATTTATATGAGGATTAATCCCGATGTATGTCATTCATATTAAGTCTTTTTTTATTATATTTGGTTATTAACGCACTGGTACTGTGATACGACAGCGGTGTTATACTTAGAACTAATTCGTAATATTAGGTTAGGTTAGGTAACCTCTGCTATTCTTAGCTGCTTTCCTTTCGTTTCTAAAATATTGTAAAACTCTGGTAATTTATCAGTGCATCTATAAGAGGAATCTCTCCTGTCATGGGAACATGCTGTATTACCTTTGTTGAGGGCATATTTAACTATTTTCTTTTGAATATTAGTTGAATTTATGTTTTAGTTTTTATGCATTTATCTATTTGGTTTGTGCAGTTGTTTAATTCCTTGCCTCCAGCTGGAAGTTCTGCTTCTGTCGCGTGGGTTTGAACCTATGGTGTCAGCATTTGCGTCGATGTCAAGCGATTTTCCTATTTGCTTCGAAATTGAGAAAGTTCTATGGATTTTATATATTAATTAAAAGTTCTAGAGATTTTATATATTAATTAAAAGTTCTAGATATTTTATATATTAATTAAGTTCTAGAAATTTTATATATTAATTGTTTCATTGATTCATTTATTTTTTCCATGTATTGCTCTGGAGTTGAAATTCCTTTTTTGTATTATCCAATCGTCATTCTACTTATGATCTTAAAGAAATTTACTCTCTCTCTCTCTCTCTCTCTCTCTCTCTCTCTCTCTCTCTCTCTCTCTCTCTCTCTCTCTCTCTGGTTTTGATCTCCGTTCCCAATTCGATTAACCTTGATCTATTGGTTCCATGTTTCATTTCATTGTATGAACACTTTCGTTTTATTCTACCCGAATTGTTTGTTATTTCTTTCTTGTACATTTGTTCAGTGAACCTTACCATTCAAGAAATACACGTGGCTCCATTTTTAATGCTAAGTAACTCATAATCTTAAGGTAAACCGAAAAGTCATGGTGATTGTTAAGTGCTTTGATATGTCAGATTGTTTTTGCTTTTTGGCAATTGCTGTAAAAGTGGTTTGAATTTTTAAATCGTTCGAGAGATAGAAATAAGAGTGCACATTAAAATAAACAACGTATTTAGAATTTGATGATTGTAGTTTTTAGGTGACATTTGTGTTTTTAATTAGCAGTGCCTAAACGTTGTTTTAGTAATGTCGATTATTTATGATTTTGTTTCCTTCTTGGCAGTGGTATTTCCCAAACTTTCTTCCAACTCTTGAGTCCCAGTTGTTAGTTGTGCCAAAACACACTATTCCTTATAAGTATACCTTGTAAAATATTGCCTACAGCATCAGGTGTTCACTGTAGGCCAGACCTAACAAAAATTGACACACACACACACATATATGTGTGTTTGTATATATATATATATACTGGGAATATATGATATATATATATATATATATATATATATATATATATATATATATATATATATATATATGTGTGTGTGTGTGTGTGTGTGTATATGTTTGTCAGTATGTATAGGTATGTACTGGGAATACTTGATATATGTATATATATATATATATATATATATATATATATATATATATATATATATATATATATATATATTAGTGACTGATACGAAGAAAATTTTCTCTTTATTAACAACAACTTTCCCATGGTAGGTGCTAACCTGAGACCTCAGGTGTTCTTACAGGTCAGAGGGCCCTGTTACTACTGGCCTGCGCCAGTGGCATCTCTGTATGTCCTGATAATGAGAGGATCTCAGGTATTCGTGGAACTGGATGCTGCGTCACTGCAGAGATTATTAGCACCTCACCTGGGCCGGGTTTGTACTGCAGTAGCTTTATCTCACGGTAGAGTTTTCTTGTTTCTTTATCAGTCTAGTATAAGTTCAAGAAATGCTGAATGTCTTCTGCTGTATAGAGTTTTCTTGTTTCTTTATCAGTCTAGTATAAATTCAAGAAATGCTGAATGTCTTCCGTTGTAATCTAACAGTGTACTACTTTGAAGATGAAAAGGCCCATAAAAACACTATTTATACGTAGCAGCCATATAATTTATTTATTTATTTATTTATTTTTTTTTAGGGCTTTGCTGTCAAGAAGTGTTCGTTTCGGTTTTCGCTTGAAATAAATCTCTTCGTTCCTCTAATCAAGGATTCGTTCTTTATTTTGTGATTTAAAAGAACTGATTAAGCGTTTTTTTTCTTTCAAGTTTCCAGGTGCTGAGTCTCCCGTAGTAGTTGTATTCAATTGAGATTTTCACTGTAATCCATTTAGGTTAGTTGAGGGCGTTCGTAATTTCCCCATTTTGAATATTTGCCTTATTTTGTAGATCTTGTTTTAAGAGAATGTTTTGTTTCACTAATGTTTTCTTGCAAAGAATGACGGAAGGGCAACTGAATGCCTTTTTATAGTCCTATAATGTTAACGGTGTCATTGTTGCCATTTTAATGACGCCACATGAAACCTTTCCCCAGTTCCTTGTTGAGCGTCTTAGTACGTGCAAGGAGTGTTTTGTTCATTTGTTTGTATTATAATGAAATGCGGTAAACATTTATAAAATCGTCTGGTCGCTGGCACAGAGTATTTTAGAGTATTTTATATCAACGATTTCAGTTTTGACATAAACATCCATATTCAGTGACATTGTCATTCCTCCCCGTTTTATTTTCTTCAGGCAGGCTTCAGATGTGTACATTAAAGTTACTTATACCCTCGAGCTTCTTATTAATATTAAAAAAAAAATTGTATTTCGTGCTATAGCGCTCGGAAATAGCAAGGAGCTGACTCTACTTACTTGGCTGTTTTACGCCGTTCTTTTGAGTTCCGAGGAAGAGGAGGCTTTTAAGGATGCAGTTCCGAGTTGGGATGCCGTGACGTCACTCTCCCTCCCACACGCCCACTCAACCAAGTTTATTGGCTATGGGGCGGGGGTTGGCCTGGGAGTGGCCGAGGGGCGTGGGGGGTTCGAAGACCGAGATGGGTAAGTGGAGTAGGACGTGGGTTGGATAGTATTATTTTGTTGATGATGATCTTGGATGGAATGTTGGTTCTGTTGCTTGCCCATTTTTTTTTTCTCTGGTATGCGTGGTACTTGAAGTACCTTTGTTTTCTCTCGTCTGGTGTTTTGCTGGTGAGGTAAAGGTTAAAGGTCTTGGACAAGCTTTAGTGTAGTCGGGTCTCTAGTTTAATGGAGAGCTAAATGTTATCTCTTTTTTAGAGAGACTTTACATATTATAATTTTTTATTTATTATATATCTGAAGATTATAACTTTTTACATATTATAATTTCGTATGTGTTTTATGTGTCAATGTTATCACTTTTAAAACGACCGCGCTGACGCCATAAAAGAGTTACGACCCACTTAAGGAAAAAACTTTTGTCAACGTTTAACTGATTTGATTCAGTATTCATCGGCATTAAAGGGTATCACTCTTACTGTAAAATACCCTTAAATTGATTTGAGTTGCTAAGGCGCATTTTCGAATGGATGGGAATGCACTTAACCAGTAGTGATAAAAATCACTATAATTCTTGTTTTGTGCTCAACTCATTTCTGGGTACCAGGAAAATGAATTCAACAGGTGGTCCTCTTCCTGGAACCCACAGACGTCTGCGTGAAGAGGATTCTGAAGAAAAGCTTCGCACGTTTCTTTAGGATTTCTCCAAATTCGTTGTTTAGGAGATGTTACTTGAATGATAATTACATTCACACGGCACGCACAAATGCTCCCCACCTCCCCCAGCACACAGTATATCACTCTGTCTATCTTTCTATATATACATGTATGGATAGACGCGCGTACGCATACACATGCACGTTATATATGTATATGTGTATATATATATATATATATATATATATATATATATATATATATATATATATATATATATATATACATACGTGTTTGTACATATATGTTACATTAACTTTATCACATACACAAGTTGTTCTGTGCATTAGTAGAATTATTGATAGGACCTCATTCAAACTGGTTGGTATCTAGTGGAGATATTTATTCAGAAAAGGTTACAAGTTTTCTTGCACAAACAGTCCTCATTATCAAGTATCCGTGCGGATACTTGATAATGAGGACTGTTTGCCCAAGAAAGCTTGTAACTTTTCCTGAATAAATATCTCCACTACAGTAGATACCATCCAGTTTGAATGAGGTACTGTTAGTAATATATATATATATATTATATATATATATATATATATATATATATATATATATATATATATATATATATATATATATATATATAGATGTATATATATATATATTATGTGTGGGTGTCTGGTTTTTATCAGTATGTTTATGCGAAGAGTATATTCATCTTGAAAGGGATATCGGTTTTTTTTTCAATGGGAAATAGACCAACTGGAGGATCAATAGTGTTTCTATATAAAGCAGGTGTTTGTCTCGCTACAATAGGACTGGGCCTTTAATGATCTTCCAAATAAATTGGATATTTTTTGCGTTATTATGAGGGCATTATGTTTAGGGTTAATTTAGAACTTTCCAATAATAGGATCTCTTTTAAATGCAGTCCATAAATGTCAGTTTAGACCAGTGGCGTTTGGACAAAAGGCTTCGTTCAGTTTTGGATTTTTGCATTTTATGTGAATCATCCGGTATGATCTGGTCACTAAGTCGTTTTGGCTTGTATTTATTAATCATTTTATATGTCCCATGCTATGTTATCAATGGGGTTACACTATTATTTGCCTGTTAGCATGTGGTGTTATTATTTAAAGAGATTTAATGTAATTCTGGGGCCAAGCTCTCTGGAAGTGTCTGTGTTGCTACATATTAGTGTTAGGAATCACCACTGTCTTCAGTTTCCAAGAAACTTTAAATATCCCGCAGAGAGACTGCTTGTATATTAATCATTAATTAAGTCATTAATTAATTAATTAATTAATCTATATCTATCTATATATATATATATGTATATATATAATTTATTTCTTTATTTATTTATTAGTCTTCAGGTTATTCCACATTAATAATTGCCCTGAAACTGTCAGCCATTGTGCATGGTATATTTTTAACTGGACACTGCCATGGGTCTGTTTTCATCCCAAATCTGACAGATTGATCGTAGTTTAGTTAAATTAACAGGTGGAATTAGGTGCCAGAGGCAAATAGTTCGGCGCGTTCGATAAATCGATGAAATGCCACCTTCCGGTGCAAAACTGCATTTGTTTAACTTCCCATTTTATTTATTTATTTTTTTTTGGTCAGAATTGTTTTGACAGAACTTTTTCGTATATTTATTTATCTGTCTGTTTTATCGATGATAAATCGAGAGCTCTCCAAAAGCCCATGATAGATTTCCGGTATTGATGACCATATTCTTTTTAATGCTGGATTAAGTAAACAAGTTAGTCAGTCAGTCAGGACTTCCATTGCCTCGTGACATTTGTCATAAAACAGCCATGTGCCTTTTGTTCTATGTGTTCCTTTCTTTTATATTAAATGTATAGAATATGTCACTTTGTGTGGGCGGCTGTTTGCTGTTTATCTATGGAAGAGGCCACAATAAAAAAAAAGCTCATAATTGCTTGTTAAGGTCATAGTATGTTACGGATGATTTGAAAGTGGTTGGATGCAAAGGTAATTTGGCAGGATTGCAGTATTCGCCTTTGTAATATGTGCGAAGTTATATTTATTTGTAAAGGCAAGTTGCGCCTGTTAATTTTAATTTTGAAGTATGAAATGTGTAGGTGTCATGGCGAGTAAATGTATTTGAAATCAACGTGCATCTGTTTGTTAATATACAAAATAAGTGTGTCAATAAATAATTAAGCGCGCTGTGGAGTATAAAAGTTTGAACTTCTGTCGATGTGTAGTCAATATTTAATACTTTGTATATGTTTTGATGACACCGTTTGATGTTGAAATATTAATTCATTTCGAATTGATGGGGGGATCACATCATTAATGTGGTTATTTTCGATCGTCAGCATGATGCAGACAGCAAAGATAAAATGTTAAAGTGGAATTGAAGGAAAAATTGGACTTATCTTGCTCTTGGTGAAGACGGTTGTTTTTTTCCTAGTGTAAGCATTAAGAATAATTTTCTTCAGGTAACAGGATGTAAAATGAAGTTCTCTTGCAATATGCTAAATAGTGAACGATTGTTAAATTGAAATTTTCTATACTTTTCCATCATGGAACAGACGTCCGTCATCAAAGGCCAATGATAATATTTAGAAATGTTACTGTCGTGTAAAATGAACATTATAGAAAGAAATCTTTTCTATAATGTGAAAGTAGTTGGTGTGAACATTATCCTAATATATATATATATATATATATATATATATATATATATATATATATATATATATATATATATATATATATGTATATATATATGTATATATATACACATATATATTATATGTATGCTTGTATGTGTGTGCTTATAGTTAAGAATAGGCAATACATAAAACGCCTCAGGTACCCGTAATATAATTCACTTTAAATCGAGTTGCTAATGTAACGTGAAATTGAAACCGAGATCATTCGACTGTCAAAAAGGGAGTAAATAAACGCAGCCAGTTGTGACTCGAAATATTAGGAAAAATTCAGATAGAAAGCCTTGAATAGAATTGGCCACTTTAAATTACTGATACATTTCTCAGAAATTCTGATTTTTTTCATTTTGTTTATGTCGTTAAGTAGCGAAGATAGAGGTTAATTATTTGGGCAATTGGTGGGTCTCGGCATCCCCTTCTTGGCATTTATGATTTGTCTAACTGATTCCAGTTACTGCCATTTGTGATTGGTTGGTTAACTTGATTTTTTATTTACTTGCCTTACGAAGGTTGGTGACCATATGACCTGTTATCTTATGTAACTCCTTTCCAATGAACACCATCATCTTTGGTAGCTGGAATTTCAAGTCGGTGGCCCCTGTAGGCTTGGCTTGTTCCTCATGAATAAGGCTTTATCTTGTGAATAATAATAATAATAATAATAATAATAATAATAATAATAATAATAATAATAATAATAATAATTTTAGCAAACTCTTAGTTATACCATAACCAACTGTCCCATGGCCTTCCACAGTTTGGGTTGCAATCAACAGCTCTCCTTTCCATCAATATATTAACCCTTTATGGACAAATCCAACAGAGAATTTTATGCTTCCCTCCATTTTATTGTCTGTCGACTTGTCCGTGACACTTGTCAGTACAGCTCCTTCTACACGGTTGAAGGGATGTCACTCAAACTTGATACAAACACCTTCATGCATAGATGGGCGTATAAAGAGATCGCCTGTGAGTCTCATATGCATACTGAACCTTTAAAGCCTTTTGACCTTTTAATAGATAAAGACTTCATATTGGGCATGCATCATCCACCAATGAAGCCCCTTCATATATCATGAAGGTTAGTGACCTTCTAACCTTGACCATCTTCCTGTTAAAAATTGCATTCTTGTTTACAGATATCTTGTCTGTGAGGAATGGTCGGAGGGATTTACCTTGGCAGGAACTGTAGTGGCGTCGTCTCAAACTTTTCATTAATTGGATTGCTGTTAGAGAACTGGTTGAGGAGCGGGAAGGGGCATCCTACGTGTATGTGTTCCCCGTAGGGGATGGTGCCGTCAGTGTACCTCATTCGGTGCATTGTGGGATCTACGGGTTCTTGCAGCGTCCCTTCGGCCCCTAGCTGCAACCCGTTTCATTCCTTTTACTTTACCTGCATCCATAGTTTCTTTCTTCCATCTTACTTTCCACCCTCTCGTAACAATTGATTCACAGTGCGACTGCAAGGTTTTCCATGTTACACCTTTCAAACCGTTTAACTGTCAAAATCCGATTCATTGCTGAATGAACTTATAGGCCCCAGCACTTGACCTTTGGCGTAAATTTTGTATTCTGTTATATATTTATGTATTTAATTGTTTTCATATTTTATCACTTACTTGTACCGAGGTTTGAGTCCTGTTTATGTACTGTTCTTTTTTTCAGCAATACATGTATAATTAATGGATGTCATTTGGTATTACTCTCTTATCTTGTCTTCTTTAGACCTTCTCTCCTTATTATATGGTCTTCTCCACTTATCACTCGGTCTTGAATTCCTTCCAGCGCTTAACTAATAAACGAAGAGACTCTGCAGAATCTTCTTACTGCGACCGAATTATGCACGACCAAATAATCGCGCCATGTTTGGCAGAGCCGAGTCGATCATGAGGCCGTGTTTATCTAGACTAGACGTATTCCCCTTGGGGAACTGGTGTTCCCATTTCGAACATTAATTTCAGGAAATGATGAATAATCCTGGGGTGTGTGTGTTTGTATGTGTGTGTGTGTGTGAGAGAGAGAGAGAGAGAGAGAGAGAGAGAGAGAGAGAGAGAGAGAGAGAGAACAATTTCGTATAAACGATTGCGGGGTTGTATGAACCTGGAAAGGAAAGGAGTAGTATTGGAATATTTTCTTGGAAACCTGCTATACCTTTGTTGATTTACGTACGTGCTTTGTTGTTTGGTAGGTGCTGTTGGTCTTAGCTGAAAGAGAGAGAGAGAGAGAGAGAGAGAGAGAGAGAGAGAGAGAGAGAGAGAGAGAGAGAGAGTCACTTCGTGTAAACGATTGGAGAGGTGTATGACCCGGGAATGGAGAGGAACAGTATTTGAATATTTTCTTGGAAATATACTATGCCTCTGTTGATTTATGTACGTACTTTGTTGTCAGATAGCTGATGTTGGTCTCAGCTGGGTAGACAGAGAGAGAGAGAGAGAGAGAGAGAGAGAGAGAGAGAGAGAGAGAGAGAGAGAGAGTAAAGATGGGACTGGAGAGAGAGAGAAATTAAAGATGGGACTGGTCAGCACTGTGGGTGGAACCATTCCCACGACATTGTCCCACGACATTGTCTCTGTTCCTTGAATATTTGCCGAATAATCAAGCTGTCCTGTGAAACACTTGTCTTTCCTCTGGTCAAAAGAATACTCAGAGATGAATCCTAGTGGTAAGGCTCTCGAAAAAGGCGGTACAGAGACTCCACAAACAATGGGAAGTCATGCGGAGTTAGCGCCTTGTCAGCTGGCCCTCGCATCAACATTTTTCGTCGCTTAAGCACTGGGAGGAGGATCCTTATAATGAGCTGTTTGCAGCGTTGGAGAAAAGGGGAAAGTTGTTTTCCTCTTTGGGGAGTTAATCTCTCTCTCTCTCTCTCTCTCTCTCTCTCTCTCTCTCTCTCTCTCTCTCTCACAAGTTTTGGTTGGTGTGCCGTACTTGGGTTGGTGACAAGATGCTCAGAAAAATGTCATATTCAATAAGTCTCTCTCTCTCTCTCTCTCTCTCTCTCTCTCTCTCTCTCTCTCTCTCTCTCTAACACACGCACTCAATTGCACTCAAACTTTGGTTGGTTTGTCGTACATGGGTTGGTGATGAGGTGCTCAGATAAGTGTGACATTCGATAGGTCCCTCTTTCAGCTTGGTTTGGGAATACCAGAAATAAGTCGGAAATCTGTAATCTCTCTCTCTCTCTCTCTCTCTCTCTCTCTCTCTGTAATATCTGATGAAAATTGCTAGCTGATCTTTATGGTAAAAAAAAAAAAAAAAAAAATTGCGGTCACCTTCCCTCCGTCCTTTTCTTGTCTCCCTGTAACGAGGAGCATTTTTTTTTTTGTTTTTGTTTTCTGTCTTAGATCTCTTCATTGTCCCTTGATTACTGTTATTTTGGGGTTGAAGGCCAAGGACGGAGTTTTCACGTGGCCTGGTATGATATTGCATCACTTTGTGGTTCCTTCTTCTTTTTTTAAGGGGAAATGTGTATCCTTTATTTTGTTTTTATTTGTGCAGAAGGTAGCCAGATTTTTGTGGGGTTTTTGGGCTGTTCCGGATTTCGAGAAGTGCCTATAGTTTAGCATATATATATATATATATATATATATATATATATATATATATATATATATATATATATATATATATATATACAGTATATACACACATATATATATATATATATATGTTTATATATATATATATATATATATATATATATATATATATATATATATATATATATATATATATATATATATATATATATATTTATATTTTTATATATATACATTTTGTTTTTTGCTTTTTTTTATCTTTGTATCATGTGAATCTTATCTCAGAAAACTTTGACATTGCCCCTCCTCCGTAAATAATAATGCAATGAGCGGGGATTATGAAAACCTGAAAGCTGTAGGCATAAGGGAACGACAGTAAGTACATTTGTTATATTCGTTTTGATTTGTTATATACATTCCTACATTTACTTATTTATATAGTTATTTACCAACCCTTTCATGTTAGGATATTTTCGCAACATCGAATGCCATTAGGCCACAGCAGGTCTAACGAAGTCACGAACATCAAAGCAAATTTGTTGGTCTATTTATTTTTATATTTATTTTGTTTCAAGAAGGAAATGTTTGTGCCATATTAAGTGGATGTTATGCACTTTCTTATTTTCCCGTTCGTGATCAGAATACCAGAGGCACACGTACATTTTCTTTTTTCATTTTTCATGTTAGGTTTTATGTGTTCTAACAGCGAAAATGGTCTTGCTTCTTTTGAAACCATTCGCCTTAGAAGGTTTAGTGTTTATTTAGTATGGCAAACTGGCGTTACAACAGTGGCTTCGCCTCTTAAGGACGCGTCTTCATTTCCATCTATCATTGTTAGTGTCTGGTTCAAATGGCGATTACCGCTGTTATTCTTGGAAGGCTTTTAAGCCTGCCTATGTCGTTACGGCTGCGAAGAGTAATGCTTACGTCGGCAGTGTATCACTGTTATAGCTCTCTCTCTCTCTCTCTCTCTCTCTCTCTCTCTGATTCATGATTCATGGCACGTTGCTATTGTATGAGTGGTTGTGTTTTTGACGGAACGTCATCATCTTAGACGGATTTCCTCTTGTTCGAGTCATTATCTCAAGGGATTTCGTAAAGTTGACAAAGATCGGGATTTTATTCATTTGCATATTTGTCCTTGAATTTAATTAAATACTTAAATTTTCGCCCCGTTTCATCCTGGTTCGTGGGAACAGTTTTTCCTCCCGTAACGGAAACGTATGAAAGATTAAGATGATAATTATTCATGCTGAAGAAATGATACACTTATCCATTGCGGCATGAGTGTTTTGTTTGTTTTTGCCCTGAAACACGATAAGTTTTACTGCTTAACGATTGTTTTTTTGCCAATTTATCTAACATAACCACAAAATGCTCAACACGATAATACTGTAACTTTTGCTTTATCTACACATTGAGCTGTACTTGAAATGCCCTGTGGGGAGGCTGGGGGGAGGGGGTTAGTGCCGTCAGTGCACCTCACTGGATGCACTGTAGGCATTACTCAAGGGTCTTTGCAGCGTGCAACCTCTTTCATGGCTTTTACTGTACCTTCGTTCATATTTTCTTTCTTCCAACTGACTTTCCACCCTCTCTAACAGTTGTTTCATAGTGCAGCTGCGAGGTTTTCCTCCTGTTACAAACTTTCTTACTGTCAGCTTCCGTTTTCACCGCTGAATGACCTCATAGGTCCTAGCACTTGTCATTTGGCCTAAATTCTGTATTCTATTCTATTCCGTACCTGAAATGCTCAATGGAACCAGAGTAGTAGAAGTTGTTAAATAAGCTTAGTACCTAACCATGAAGGTCTTGAATTGCTCTCATCTCGCCCACGAACAGTGACAGTGTAATCATCCTGTTGTGCTGATTGAGATGACTTGGTAAAAGTGTAATCAGCACTGGGTATTTGGTCGGCAGTGCCATCTCAGCACAAAATATACTGTAAGCACCAGACTGAAGGGTCGGGAAAAGACGTTCCTATGAGCTCATAGCCTCGTGAAAATCTTAGCGGTCATTTTCCCAATCCTTGTTTATTTATGTAAACTACTGCCATACGCCATTTTACTCGTAGGAGATAGTGGGGCTAGAAGGGTCCAGCCTTCCAGATTCTCAGTAGGCGTTTAGGGGTGCAGTTGCTAGCTCCACACTGTTTTTTCTCGACATCAGGAGTTACTGGTGCCTGTTTACTGGTTGGACTGGTAGGTGGCAGCCCGGGACAATCCACAGACCTAGCAAATATGAACCTAACACTGCGCCACTCAACCACGTCCCCACCTCAATTGATTGCACCTTTGTAAGGTGGTTTGTGATTGCGTGCCATTTCCCTACGCCGATAATTATTTTCATAATATAGTTTATATGTGAACACATCATTTACTGTATGTAAAAAAAATCTTCATTTTAAGCCCAATATCGTCAGTAATTTCCTTCAAATTTAAACTGGTAGAGAATAGTTATAACTGTTGTGTGAGTGCGTGTGTGTGTGTGTGTGTGTGTGTGTAGAGAGAGAGAGAGAGAGAGAGAGAGAGAGAGAGAGAGGGAGAGGTGTTACATTCTATCCATGTTACTTGTTGAACTCCCCCCCCCCTTCCCGAATGCAAATGAAACTTGTCAGGGTACAGAGTATTTGCCACTTTAGAGAGAGAGAGAGAGAGAGAGAGAGAGAGAGAGAGAGAGAGAGAGAGAGAAAGCAACCATTCTGCAGGATATTCACTTATTTGGAGGATAAGCTCCCTTTCCGGGGTTTATAGTTCAGAAATCCCAGAAAAGGATGTGGGTCTCGAGGCGGAGCTGCTGATGAATGCCCCGGGAGGGGGGGGGAGGAGGAGGAGGAGGAAGGCCGCAAGGCGAAAGCGCTCGAGGTGAAGAAAGGTCAACAACGGATCGTCAATACTGCCGAGTCAGTTACTCAAATGCATCATGGCTCTCTCTCTCTCTCTCTCTCTCTCTCTCTCTCTCTCTCTCTCTCTCTCTCTCTCTCTCTCTCGTACTCTGTGCCTGTTGCATCCTTTTCTTCTTCCTCTTTCCGCTTCTCCGTTCTTATCTCATTCTCTTTCCTTTTCTTCAGCTTCCTTCTCAAGCTTCTTTCACCTGTTTCCCCCCCCCTTCCCGCCGCCTTATTCTTCTCCCTGTTCAATCTACGTTTCTCTTCCGTGTGTCCCCTTCCCCTGTCTCCTTCCCGTCCCCCACCATGTCCTTCTATCCTATCCATCCTTCCTCCCTCCTTTTCCCCACATTTTGTGTCCACCACCTTCCCTCTTCTTTCAATCCCTTCCCCCCTTCCATTCTCGTATTGCCCTAATGATTCTCCCCTACCCGTTCCCCCTCCTTTCTCCCCACAGTTTATGTTCATCGCCTTCCCTCTACTCCAATTCATTCCCCACCTTCCCAATATCCTACCACCCTAATCATTCTCCATCTCCCCATTTCCTCTCATTTTCCTCCACAGTTTGTGTCCAACACCTTCCCCCTCCCTACTTTACCTAATCTCCCCCTCCCCCTCCTTTCTCCCCACAGTTTGTGTCCACCACCTTCCCCCGAAAAGGGTATGTATACAAGTGGGCAGCGCTGGTTTTGTTGCAACACCTGAGCCACACTTCCATTGAAACGCAGTAAACTCCTCTCTTGTCTCTCTGGTGGCCAGCTTCGAATCTTAGTCACCTCATACCCGGTTTATGTGGCCCAGTTAACTCGTCTTTTGGACGAAGTTTGCTTATTTACAGTTTCCTTTGATTCATTATTTACGGGGCGCCGCCGTTGATTGCAAATAGGCTGTAGGTGATTGATTTTTTTTTTTTTTTTTTTGATGATGTTGCGACGCCTGATGTCATCAACGTCTTGAGTTTTAATTTTATTGATTGCTAATGGAATAATTGAGGATTTTTTTTTATATGATTTTTCAAAGCAATATATTGTGTTAGTGATTTCAGAGCTACATATCTTTTGATTTCTTAGTGAAATCAGTGTATTTCCTTTGCTAAAGTTGTTATGACTGGCTTTCCTTTGCTAAAGTTGTTATGACTGGGATATTTTATACTAGGTGACCGTATGGCTCTGTGCATACTTAGGTATGTCTGTACGTATGCGTAGTAATACACGTGATCCAAGTTACGGGTTTAAATGACATCCACTTTATTATGAGAGTGACTTAGCCAGGTGGAACTGGTCGAGTAAGTAAAATATCTTTAAACGAAGGGTAATAGCGGTGGTTCTCTCATTAGAGCGAATTCATCGTTCGAATTCAGCGTTCGCTGTTACGCTTTTGACGCACATGCTGCTGTGGTTTCCCACGGGAGACTGGCAAACCTTGATATTGAATGTGTGTGGATTCCTTTTTGTTCTTTGTGAGAACTGACAGAGAGGTGTTCTCACTGGTGATGAAGTAATACATTGGTTTGCACAGGAAGGGTAGTCACGTGTCCGTCAAGATTCCTTTTGATATGTTTAGATTCCTTCTAATGTTCATATTCACACGACTTTGGAGACGCCCGAGATGTAGCGTTCTTCTGTTCTCCGTTATATATATATATATTTCGTTATATATATATATATATATATATATATATATATATATATATATATTATATATATATATATGTGTATATATACATATTTATACATATTTATATATATATATATATATATATATATATATATATATATATATATATATATATATATATATATATATATATACACACACACACACAATGCACATAGGAATATGCTTTGGTGATTTTTATTTTATAGCATTTAAATTTAAAGTCAGGTATATCTATAATGATTGTAAAGTATTCTACGTTTCCTCTTAACTGTACGCAAGGTCCTGTAAATATATTGTGAGTATATTTAAAGGCTCTTGACTATGAGTTCTTATGTCAAGTTTCCTTGTCTGTTCTTTATTTCTTCGTTTACTTCATTACATACTTGTATGTGTTAAATCTGATATCAGATTGTGTTCTTGTTTTTATATGTTAAATCTGATATCAGATTGTGTTCTTGTTTTTCTATGTTATTGCACTTATTCACTAGCTAATCAAAGTAAATGATCGCATGTTGTCAAAGTATTTCCGGAAATAATTCGTCCTCAACTGCTTTCCTCGGGGGCATAGAAGTGAGGTATCTATTCCGCAAATCCTGTCCACATTGTACGTCAACTTCCTAACCCCTCCCCCCGTCCTTACCCCTGCCCACATTTCCGGTACTGATGATATGCCGTAAAATATATTGTCTGTGATTTTTTTCCCCACGTCGTTTACATATCCGTCTGTCTGGGTAAAGTTGAATTAGGGTGTATTTGATATTTTTGTCTTACATTTTTTTCTTTAAGTTCTTTTTTTGGAGGACGAGGATTTTTCATTTTCATCAATGATTGATTGTTTTCTGTTTTTGCTTGTTTTAACTTTTTAGGTTTTCGTGGTTTGTTCTAATTTTTTTTTTTATGTCCTCGTGGTTTTTCCCTTGGGAAAAACTTGTGGTGGTGTTCCACTTCATTGTGCGTTATTTGACACAAAGAACGAACAAAGTCTTCAACAGTCTTGAATCGTTTCCTCCCCCGTGGGATCGCTCTTGGGTACTAACTGGTGAGGAGAGGTCGCTAATAATAGAGCCTCGGGTAACAGCAGAACCACAGGAATTTATCATAATTTCTCTCTTAGTACCGTTTGGATGTTCGCTCTGTTGGAATAATGATGAGTTAATTTGATAAGTGTTTATTTTTTTTTTTTCGTAAACTACATGGTCTAAAAAGTTATTGAATCTGTAAAGAAAATATAATTTTTATTTTGTTTCATTTCTTGATCGCGTCAGACCTTTTGATGAGCATTGTAAATTTGATGAGAATTTTACTCGAAGTTTTAGTTTATATGTTTTTATCCAGTCACCTTAGCATAGCGGTGCCTGTGCCATTTCCTCGCTGAATTAGAGCGATCAGGTAATCTTGCACGCATATGTAGCATAGTGCAATATGGGCATTGGGAAATTGCTGAGCAATGTAAATAGAGATGATAAGTGTACTCAAAGATTCGGTTTGTATATTTTTATCCAGTCACCTTAGCATAGCGCTGCCTGTGCCATTTCCTCTCTGAATTAGTGCGATAAGTTTACCTTGCACACACATATACATACACACATATATATATATATATATATATATATATATATATATATATATATATATATATATATATATATATATATATATATATATATATATACACTAATATACAATATAAGGGCGCTCTTTCCTCTTTAACTCAGAATTTTTCATTCGCCCAAAGGAGATTTATTCGCTGTATTCGCCCTCGTCGAAGATCTGCGTTCAATTCTGTGTTGTGTGGAGAGAAGAGAAATCGTCAAGGAGATCTTTCTGGTTATGAGAATCAGAGAGAGAGAGAGAAAAAAAAAAGAGTTGCTGTGTCATGGGTAATGAGGTTTTATTTTGTCGTGTCACGTTGGTAGTGGTTTGATCGCTCGGTTCTCTCGGGATTGTCATTGGCAAAAATGGGCGCTCTTTGAATATCGCCCTTGTTCTTATGAGTGACTGTATTTTTTTTCCTCTCTCTCACGGGCTTATTTTATATTATATTCTGATATTATATATATATATATATATATATATATATATATATATATATATATATATATATATATATATATATATATATATATATATATATATATATGTGTGTGTGTGTGTGTGTGTGTGTGTGTATGTGTGTATACATGTATATATATGTGTGCGTATGTTTGTGTATTCACTAGACATCCATATACTACCCTTTCTTTTTTGGGTAAGGTTACTAACTACATTCATTTCTCATTATCACGACCCACCGTTTTGACATTCTACCGGGTATGTACCCGGTATTTCACTGATAAGTTCAACAGAGTCACTTTGGATTTGTAGAAAACTGTCCTAAACCGTTTCTGCCGCCGTGGGATCGATCTTTGGTTTGTCTCAAGTGAGAATAGGCTACTAACCACGGAGCCACAAAGTGTATGTGTGTATATGTATATATATACTTATGCGTATATATATATATAATCACACATACATACATACATACATACATACATACATACATACATACATACATACATACATTACATTTACTGTACTTCTGAATGTGTGTTAAGTAAACTATATGAATTTTTTTTTTTTTTAATAACTTGTTTGTGTATTTTTGCCCTGAAGAATCATCTAGTATTTAATCTGCACAACGAAATCTTGCGCGTTTTTATCAAGAGTTGTGTGACTGGGAAATCGCATTTTGTTCTTATATCGCTAATGCTCTTCAGGGTAGTTTTTCTAAACCTGAATGGAGGAAACTGATTTGTCATATAGTTACATCTCTTCATTAGGACAGAAGACGAAAGACGATTGTGCTTGAACTGTCCTAGCTTTTTACAGAAGCTTGAAAGCGACTTAAAAAAAAAAAGAAAATCAGTGAAGAATAAAATCTTGGTTCTTGCGTTCAAAACGAAATCTAACAAGTGTCTTGGCAGTCTGAAGTAACATTTCATCGTCTCATTATTTTTTTTTTTTTTTTTTGGCTAAGTACGATTTCTTTTCTGGTTATGTATATCTGTATAAGTATTGGCTAGATATATATATTTGCATAAAAAAACGCTTGCATCAGGCATTTTATATACTGTTTGTGTCCCCAAATTCTGATGTTTGTTTTCCTTCTATGTCTTTATAAGTACTGCCCAGATCCATATTTTTACATAAACACTTGCAACGATTATTTACTGTTTGTGTCCCCAAATTCTGAGATTTGTTTTGCTGAGGTTTGTTTTCCCTCTGCCCCTGTTGGAGATGGAAGCAACCCCCTTTCCCTTTGCCCGTGTGATTTATTCAAGTTAGGCGTCATCCCCCACAGTAATGTTAACCTTGCAGTGGACAAGACCCACGGTGCATTATAACTACCTGTGTCATGTATTCCGTCTTCGCCATCTTGTCGTTTTGATGATGCATCGACAACCGACGCGTTTGTCTTGTTTGTTCATCGTATAGAGAGGTTTTGGTGACTTTTTTTTTTGGGAGTGTCTTTGTTCTGAATCTCTCTGTTGATGTTATTCTTTGTTGTGTAATAATAAACTACATTTGTGTAATGAAGTTCGGGATGTTTTTATAATATTTACAAAGCCAGTTTTAAGTCTGGCTGGTCTGGGGAATTTTCCAATGTGGACAAAACCCGTTTTAAATCTTTAGATAGATATCTATTTAGAACAGTTTATTGGTATGCATATTTTATATAGAGTTATTGAGAATCAAAACGGAGCCATTTTAATACTGCGCACAATATGCTGTTTATCATATCCCCATTGTCTGCCGTGAATGAACAGGCATCACGCTTGAACCGGATGTCCTGTCCAAGGGAAAAGATTTAACCTATTAATTAAGAAAGCACCCAGTTCCGTGAAGATGTTACGTGGTTCCTCAGAATTCTAGGAGGCGCGCGATATATATTTATGCAACTTTCATTTCCATGACCCACCGGTTCTTTAGCTCGCCCCCACTGTTTTCTTAATAAGCCGTGAATTGCTTATGGAGCAGGATTTTGACTTGGGATGCTGTCTGGGAAGCAGAAGACGCGGATGTCGTGGTTTTGCTCAAGAAAGCAGGAGAAAGATGATATTAACCTTTTTACATTATGCAACGCTTGGTGTTGGTCCAGTTAGGTTAGGAGAGAGATCATTGCTCTTTTAAGTGACTCGTATCATATGAAATAGCTCTCTCTCTCTCTCTCTCTCTCTCTCTCTCTCTCTCTCTCTCTCTCTCTCTCTCTCTCTCTCTTCCTTGACTCTCAGGGCAGGTGCAGATGTTTCTTCAACTTTTATATAAGATTCTTGTGAAATGAGCGATGAAGGCTGCTTGTTTTTTTTTCTCTCTTTATTGAAGTTGATTCGGTAACATCTTTTTAGCACGCTTTAAGACGAGGAATTCATGGTGATATATGAGATCTTAAGGAGTGACGTCACGTTTTACTGCTCGGAAGTCTGAAGGGGAGAAATTCGGTGGTGTTTGTGGACGCTTTTGTTGATGCGCTAAACTCGGGCTGAGGAAGGATGCTGGTAGTTTGCTAATGTGTGGTGGTTATCTCGCTTATTTATGGACCCCTTTTTTGTAGACGTGCACTTTACTTCGCCGAATTTTTTTTTGTCGTTTTTCGTTCATTTAATGTCAAAGAAAGCCCCCCGGGTAAGAAGTGGAATAAACATGTTGAATTTAGAGTTATACATTCATTTTAATCCCTTGTTAAGGTGTAGGGTTGCTTCGTGTTTTGTTGTTCAGTGAGTTTTAGCGTAAAACTTGCCTACAGCAGTTTTTAAAACTTTAAAGACACACACACACATATATATATGTGTGTGTGTGTGTGTGTTGACCTATTTTTTCAAGAAGCTCTGAATACGTAAACAAAGTCTACGTTTAATCTTAACAAAATAAAAAAAAAAGCTCGTGTTGAACACCATGGGTTTGCAAATGTCAAGAATCATTTCACTCTTTTACCTTATGATCATCAAATTTCTTAATGCTTTAGGCTTTATTTAATTGATGTAACTTTCATCTCATCAACTATTCTCACTATTAACCTAAAAAAAAATTTTTTTTCCTTTTGTCAGTGACTTTTCCTCGCGTTTCTTTTCCTCAGGGCCACGCCCCTTTCCCTTCTGTTCCGCTATTCATCTTCCCAGAATTAAGACTGCTTTCTGCCTTTGTCCTGGTAATTGCAATGGGGTGGGGCGTTTTCGGTAACTCTCTCTCTCTCTCTCTCTCTCTCTCTCTCTCTCTCTCTCTCTCTCTCTCTCTCTCTCTCTCTCTTTTATTTGTTTATATTCGTTGCCAATGACTTGTACCCTAGTACAGGTCTTTTTTTTTTAAATCTCTCTCTCTCTCTCTCTCTCTCTCTCTCTCTCTCTCTCTCTCTCTCTCTCTCTCTCTCTCTCTCTCTCTCTCAGTTATTTATTTTTGTTTATATTCGGTGCCGATGACTTGTGCCCTAGTAAAGCTCATTTTTTTGTAAATCTCTCTCTTTCTCTCTCTTAAAAGTTCTTGCATTTAAATCTACTGTTGTATGAGAGGCTTATAGTCTTGCGAAATCTAAATGGTATAGTACTGTAATGCTTCTTTCTCTCTCTCTCAAGTTCTTGTATTTATATCTACTGTCGTATGAGGGGCTTATATTCTTGCGAAATCTAAATGGTAGGCTATAGTAATGCCTCTCTCTCTCTCTCTCTCTCTCTCTCTCTCTCTCTCTCTCTCTCTCTCTCTCTCTCTCTCTCTCTCTCTCTCTCTCTCATTTGTGTTACTTATATTACCACATCTGGTTTCATTTATGGCATCATTTCATACCTCAATTAGCCGTAATTTTTTTTGAAGTGCATTTTAACCTCGGACCATTTGTACTTGGGATGTGCTTGCTGCAGTGATTTCCTCTGCTTTTGATTGCCTGATGTACTTCTTGAATTGTTTTTAATCTTGGTAATTTGAATATATTAATTCAAGAAGTTTATAGTTGGGGAAATATTTTCTGTTTAGCATCGGTCAAGTTTTTGGGAGACTTTGATATATTTATTCAAGGTTGTTTTCTAGAAATTGGTTCGTTGGTTTGTTTATTCTCTAGTGAAAATAGACAGCTTGATTTTAATGTCAGTTAATTGACATTCGTAATTGTTCTGTTATTCAATCTTCGAAAATAATTAATTCTATTCCGTTATGAAAATTAGTGACTTAATTCAATTATTAAAGCAGGTTAGCCTCATTGTTCTTTTCGTCCAAGTCCCCTGGTTCGTGAAATGATGTTGTGACTTTCTAACTGCCATTTTCCATTAGAGAAGTCTGGTATGTGAAGCGTATTCTGTAGCAGAAACTTCACAGAAAATGTCCCATTTTCTCCCCGGATGCAGCTGCAATGCCATTAAAATTTTAATCATGCCCGAGATTTTTCCCTGCCCTCAACCCACTCGCGGTGCTGTGTTTTGGATTTCAGTTTTGATTATTTCATGGAGAAATGCGTGCTGTGTTTGTAAATACTTTTTTGACATGAAAATATTAGTTTGCTGGCAGATTTTTCGTGCACAGCATTTTTATGTGTAGACATTTTCTATAGAAAAATTCTGCAGGCCTGAAGCTCAAACCTAGGTTCTGACCGACTGTATGGGTTTTAATTGTTTTATAGGTTATTGTCTTAAGAGAAAAAATGCATGAGTCTTGACTTGAATTAATTTTTATTTTTGTGTATTTATAATTGGTGATGCGAATGAAATTTATAGTTGGGATTAGTATTTCTTTTAATTTGACATTCTGTGAATTAACTAGTGGTAATTTCAGTAATTAGAACACAAAAAGGATTAAGCTTTGTATTGATGCCGGTGGATTTTGAAGGTCATTGATGTATGCTGATTTGTACCCCGTGGAGGTTAATGCCATCTGTACACGTCATTCTGTACACTGTAGGATTACTAATGGATTTTTGCACCGTCCCTTTGGTTCCTAGCTTCACCCACTGTTTAGCTTTTTAGTTTACTTTCGTTCAAGCTTTCTTTCTTCCATATTGCTGTCCAGCCACTCTAACCATTACTTCATAGCACAACTGTAGAATTTTTTCACCAAAATCCCCTCAGATCCGGATCTCTCCATTTTACTATCCAGAAACTCCAATCCCCTATTTTCACCGTCAAAATGATCAGCAAGAGATACCATTATTATTCCCTATTTTCACCGTCAAAATGATCAATAAGAGATGCCATTATTATGATTGTTGTTTACATTCAAAGCCAGATGTGCGACTGTGGTGGTCCTGTCAACCACCGGACACTGTTTGGTCCTAAGAAGTATCAATATGCCAGTCATACTGATGCCCCAAGGGCAGAACTGTCCAGAAATTCCATGGATTCCAGGGTTGGGCTGTTTCTTTGGGCAGGGCTCTGGGCATTCCTTCTGCTATCCTGGCAGGTGGGTTAGCTTAAAATTGGACCTCTAATTATTTTGATGCTCTCTTTACGGGGTGGGGTAGGTAGGTGTTAGGCATTCGGGAATCGGTTCTCGCTGGTGTCACTGGCAGTGAGATGAACCTCCTGAAAGGTTCAAGGTTTCGGGTAGTAAGGTTGTCGGAGAGTCTTTAGTTTTTTTTTTTTTTTTTATAAATTTGATTATATGAATAACACAAATTAAACCAACTACTCAGTCAGTCAGTTAACAATGATTTGTAATGTTAAATGATTTTTGCTTTGTTTTTAATGTTTCTAGAAATTTCCTTTGTTAAATTGTTAAAAATCCTTGTGTCTCTTGCTAGGAATTTGGCAGTTTTTATTTTTTTATTGCTCATCACGCAGTCTGTCGTACTCCGTTATGTTAGGCAGGGAGTAGAGCTTTTAAGGATTCAGGCCATGCAATTTCAGCGAGTCTTGTGGTACTATTAGTTTCATTTTGCTGGCTTTTATTCCTCAAGACTGTCGTCTAGAACGCCTGTCATTTTGAATGTAGGTCTGCTGGATTTGTATGTGTTAATGTTTGTGTGTATTTATTCATAATATAAAAAAACAATTGTGTGAATATTTTTAGTTTTACATCTAAATACGGATATATATATTCGTTTTTCAGAATGTGTGTATCGTGTGTATTCTTGTCTACTTGTATTGAAATTTTCCTGCCAGAATCCATACAGAAAACCTTTGTATTTTATATGCACAAGTATTATTTGTGCGCATTCGTCCGCATCGCAATCTAATAACGCTCGCGGCACTTCTGGATGAATATGCAAGGCAGTCGTTCGGGAGGGCCTCTCTTAAAATGCACCGTGAAGGCTCTGTATTTTGTTAGGAATTCAGCCGGGAACCTAGGGACCTTGGACGTGTGTCCATGGGGTTGAGGAGGGGCGGGGAGGGAGGGGAGGGAAGGATCATGGTGCGTAGGATGAAGGCGTTTGGCCGTGAGGGGAAAAGTAGGGCGCCTGTGAAGTCTTGCCCACGTGAGGAAGACCCACGCTGAAGGACCAGATTTCAGTGCCCTGGATATATATATATATATATATATATATATATATATATATATATATATATATATATATATATATATATATATATATATATATATATATATACTATATATATATATACGTGTGTGTGTGTTTGTATGTATGTGTATGTATATATATATATATATATATATATATATATATATATATATATATATATATATATATACTGTATATATATATATATATATATATATATATATATATATATATATAATATAAATATATATATATACATACATAGATACATACACACACACACACAAGGTGGGAAGTGATCTGTATGAATGTTCCTTTTAAACCCTTAAATTAATTGTTTAGGAAAGTTTAGTATTACATTACAAGAACGGACATTCCAAGAATTCCTTTCGAGCATGAAGATAAAAAAAAAAAAATTAAAATAGGATAAATGATGAAACAGGATGCCACCGAAGGAGTGGTAAGTTTGCCGGAGAAACGAGCGGATGTAGCGTAGGGAGTCGGTACGATAATGAGTGTGTGCACTAGAGAGAGAGAGAGAGAGAGAGAGAGAGAGAGAGAGAGAGAGAGAGAGAGAGAGAGATTCCTTTCAACGGATCTACCGATTTTAGCGATTGCTGCTCGGTTAAGCCCAGGACCCAGGTCTCAGTTTGTCCCGGTTAAGCCCAGGACCCAGGTCTCAGTTTGTCCCGGTTAAGCCCCACCCTGTCCAACGCTGATGACGTAAGGGTCCTCTAGGGTCCTCTACTGCGTCCCTTTCTGTTCCAGAAGGAAAGTCGAAGGGAAGGGTGGAAAGGGCGTTATGAGGGGAAATGCACAAAAGGGGAGATCTATTATGCATGGTCTTACGCGTCTGTGCTTTTTGTTTCAGTGCAAAGGGGAGCCTTTGGACAACATTTTAACACTGTACTGGTTGAGGAAGGATGGTGGAACTCCAGTAGCTAAAGGTTAATCTTTTCTGTATTTTGTTTCACTTCCATTTCTTCGTTTTTCATTTACTTTTTGCGACTGAATAATTACATTGTTGGTATTCATATCCCCTTTTTTTAATCGCCATACGTTGCAGGACTGAAATTCAAGGACTGTTGATTAATTTATGTTGTTTGTTTCAGAATTTCAAGGTCATTTTTCTATTGAGTATTGCCATATCAAAGTTATATCATTATTTCGTCACTGAATTTTATTTTGGCTTCCAATGCCACTCAAAGGACAGAGTTGACGATCGTCGCGATCCCAAGGACAAGTTATTGCTGTTCCCAATGACTTGAAACCTGGAAGCTGGAGTGGTGTAAAATGACAACTCGTCCTTAAAAAAAAAAAAAAATCAGAGAAAGACAATAAAGAGTCGAATCATTCCCAAATGGCGATTGGCCATGAAAAATATATCAGTGGGTGTTTGCTATAACTGTATTAATTATAATCCGGTTAAAGGTCACGGCTATTCACTGTATATCCATTTTGCGTGAAAAATCGCCGTCCATTGAAGTTCCGTTTTTGTTCCCAGAACTTTTCATTGATGTCGGCGGATCGTTGTTTGTGAGATAGAACATTTTGTTTTGGCTAGCATAAAAGTGTTAGCTCTTTGAATAACAACCTGTTTTAGAGTTCCTCTTTTCATGATATATCTGCTGCGTTTGTGATCGTTTTTTTTTATTCAGTGGTGTTAATGCGTTGTTTAGCATCGGATTAAAAGGGCATAAGTGACGGCGGATCTAAATTTATTACTTTAATGGAGGTGTGGATGTATGCTGTGTAGGTGTGCTTTTTTTTTTTTTTTGGGGCGCGGAGCTGTTGAAGCGTTGCTGGTATACCCTATTTATAGGTATATAAAACCACTGGTTCTGGTGGAGTTCCTTTCGCAGGAAATCCATCTTTGATAAGATTTAAAGGATGAACCTTGCAGTAATTGTTTTGCTTTGTAGTCACGCCTCTCTCTCTCTCTCTCTCTCTCTCTCTCTCTCTCTCTCTCTCTCTCTCTCTCTCTCTCTCTCTCTCTCTCTCTCTCTATATATATATATATATATATATATATATATATATATATATATATATATATATATATATATATATATATATATATATATATATATATATATATATATATATATATATATATTTAGTTATTTATTTATTTTTCCGTTTATGTATACACACACACACTCACACTAGACTCTTGCAGTTGAGTATGTCAAGTAGAAATTAACGCAAATTTGCTTTATTCGAACATTTAGTAAACGTCGAGTTTTACACTTTGTAGACAAAACGGTTCTCAGAGGTATACATACGATCCACTTTGTGGTTTACAACAACATTTTGGCGTGGGAGTTTGTGTATTGTTACTCGTGCGTATATATGAACTAGTTGCTTCTGTCTTTGCAGTCGGTCTGTGCTATTCTCGTTATTTGCTGTTGTTAGCGTTGACAATTCCCCCGTTCTCTTTTCAGGAGAAAAGCAATGGGTCTGTCGTATTCTTATTTGGGTTTACTAGATTTGATTCTCTCTCTCTCTCTCTCTCTCTCTCTCTCTCTCTCTCTCTCTCTCTCTCTCTCTTCTTTTCAGTAGAAAAATAATGGGTCTGTCGTATTCTTATTTGGGTTTACTCTCTCTCTCTCTCTCTCTCTCTCTCTCTCTCTCTCTCTCTCTCTCTCTTTCAGTAGAAAAATAATGGGTCTGTCGTATTCTTATTTGGGTTTACTAGGTTTGATTCTCTCTCTCTCTCTCTCTCTCTCTCTCTCTCTCTCTCTCTCTCTCTCTCTCTCTCTCTCTCTCTGTCGTTCTCATTTACAGCTAGAATAGAAGAAGTTAAGGACCAGCATCAGAAATAATAGGTCTGTTGTATTCTTATTTAGGGTTATTAGATATTTTGCCTATGTGAATAAGGTATGTAATTTCTCTCTCTCTCTCTCTCTCTCTCTCTCTCTCTCTCTCTCTCTCTCTCTCTCTCTCTCTCTCTCTTCTCTCTAAATTTCTAGATTTGATTCTCTCTCTCCATTTCTCTCTCTCTCTTTCTCTCTCTCTCTCTTTTGTTCTACAAAAGCCTTTAGATATCGCCGCCACCTCGTTCTTCGATTAGCTTTCTCTCAAGGCAAGAAACTCCCATTTTTTGTTATTTGATTACCGTGAATCTCTCTCTCTCTATGCTCTCTCTCTCTCTCTCTCTCTCTCTCTCTCTCTCTCTCTCTCTCTCTCCTCTTGGAGTGACGTTATCTTTTTATTTTTCTATTATCTATAAATATACCGTTTGTCGTTTTATATTTATAAATATACCGGTGTTAATACTTGCGGTAGTCAGTTAGTGCTTTGATTGTAGTGAAATATATTTCCTTTATCTTTGAAATTATTTTTATCGTTATCCTCTTTAGTTAGTGCTTTGATTGTAATGAAATATATTTCCTTTATCTTTGAAATGATTTTTATCATTATCCTCTTTCGAATTGATCGTAAGATTAATTTCCTAAATTCAAGTATTTTCATTATGATCACAAATATAACTTGCATATTCTTTAGGTTTCAGTTTTATTCAGAGTATATTTTGATCATTTGATTTCTAAAGTATGTACACATGTATTTTTCCCATTTCATCCATTTTCATATAATTAGTTTTTCGATTTTTTTTTTAGTTTCTATGTGCATTCTGTTCTTTAGAAACTTGTTTATTTAGTTAATATCTTGAAGAGGATGAAGTGAATTTTATACTGACAAGAAAGCTGGAAGCAATCTTCCGGCTTAAGAAAATACACAAGAAAAATGAAAAATGAAAATGGGATGCTAATCGGGCAAGTGTGACCTATATAGAAAAGTCAGACAGGAAAATGGAATAGATCGGAAGAGAAAGACAAGTAGACTTAATGGGCACAAGACGAAAGGGAACTCATCTTTAGGTTGAAATAAAAATTTGAAATGGAGTTGACGCCTCATATGCTGCCTCAAAGAAGAAATTGGATTTTTGAAATATTTATTTATGGTAGACATGACTGTTTTTCTCCAGATTAAAAAAAAACTAGTAATATTTGACAGACCTATAAATTCTATCAGTGTAACCAGAAACAGTATATGTTTAGTTTGAATACAGAACAGAATGTGATGTTAGCAATACAAGAAATTTGACGATTTCTCGTATGAAATAGATATAAAATAGCTTTTTTTGCTTATCCAAAAAATAATATCATGCCTATTTCCTCAGCATCTCTCGATTATGTTTTGCTGAATTATTGTAGTTTCAGCTGATTTTTCTGGCCATGTCAGGTTTCAGATTTTAAATGCATGACTGAGGAAGGTGTCTAAATAACCGATGTTCTCAAAACTAGGAATACGTTTGTCCTTTGCAGCATATTCTGCCACTGTCTTGCTTGGTTCTTGAAAAAAAATTTTTTTCCCTGTCACACCGCTTGCGTTATTTTCTTATTTTATCCTTACACGTTATTTATTACATGTTTTTTACTTGTTTTGTTTGTTAATTATCGCTGTTTCTTTGTTCCTCTTTCTTTGACATAAGGGTAATCTATTTTGTAGAGACTTTACTTAGATATTTTTATTGTATAATAATTATAATAATAATAATAATAATAATAATAATTGAGAGTAAGCCAGTGTAATAATATACAAGATTTAAGTATTATATGTGTGTTCATAATGAATGGCCCTTCCCATTGACTCGAATACTGAGTAAACACAATCTTCAGTTTTAATTATTGGATGGCCATTTTCAGGCAGGCAAACTACTGGTCGTAATCGCTCTAGAATGGTAATTATGATGTTGTTTTAAACTTTATCACTGAGAATTATTCCTGCATATGATTTATAGACGTAAAATGCGCATCGGCAGAGGATAATGAATGCGTTGAAACACAGAATCAGGAACCCATGCTTGTATCACATGCTTGCATCCCATGCTAGTTAGTTCGTGACGTCACAAAGGTGAATGACCTATTCTCTTTCCGTGTCAGATCTTTGTATTCGTATGTTAAATAAGTGTCATTTGTCCTCATCCATCACTCGCTGTTATGCAGCGGGAAGTGAATGTCTATGCCATAAACGGCGCCTCGCATCGTCAGACCGTTAAACGACCGTTATTGTCAACTCTGATAACGTCGCAATGTCGGTCATTGCATGTATCAATGAACAAGTCGCCGCTTATACGGTAGGTACGTCTGTGACTCATCTCGGTTAGCATGAATGGAGAGTACAAGCCAGATTGCTTACTTGTCGTGGATGTGCTAATTTGCATGTCTATTTTTCTTTGTGTTTTTGCTTGAGTCCTTACTTCTCACTGATTCTGGTTTTTTATATACAGTATATATATATATATATATATATATATATAATAAGGATATATATATATATATATATATATATTTATATATATCTCTCTCTCTATATATATATATATATATATATATATATACTGTATATATATACTGCACACAATGTCATCTAACACTACTCTTTTCCACCTCTTCCCAGAACTGCTCGTCTCTGACCCAGTGTTCATATATATATATATATATATATATATATATATATATATATATATATATATATATATATATGAAAGTATATATATATATATATACATATTTATATATATGTATTTGAACATTGGGTCAGATTAGTTTTTGAAGGGGGAGGCAAGTGTTACTCCTCCACCATTAACGGTAACCGTTTTTTAGCCTTTTGTTGTCATTTGATATATATATATATATATATATATATATATATATATATATATATATATATATATATATATATATACATATATATACACTCATATAAATAAGTGTACATAGTTATGTATTTATGTTTTTTGTTGTCATTTGTAACAGATATGTTTTGAATGTAGTTAATAATGTGTTAATATATAACGAACTTCTGCAACTTCGGGGAACAATGACATCGTTATGTACTTCAGTTATATGATTGAATACTGTGTACAAACACTCTCACCACAGACTCGAATAATAAGGCTTTTCTGTGTACATACTTGTACAATGTTTTAGTGCAACATTCGCTGAATTCTCGCCCTTTGAGGTCTAGTGTCTGGTGACACTGTAATTATTGTGTTATTTTAGATGTGAAGAAACGGACGTCTGGCAGATGTGCCGAGTTAAGAGTGACGTCCAATTGTCTCGAAACTCCCCAAAATACTTTAATAAAGCGAGAAGACAGCCAAACACCATGATCTTTGAAATGATTTTTGAACTTTTGTTATGTTCCAAGGGAATGTTCATTGGGGTTGATTTTTTGTCGTTAAGTTATAAAAGTGTTATTAATTAATAAGTTAATTTCAGGTTTATGATCACAAATATATATACATATATTGCATATTCTTTAGGTTTCAGTTTTATATCATAGTATATTTTGATCATTTGATTTATAGTATATATATATGTATTTTATATATTTCATCCATTTTCATACACACACACACACACACACACAAACGTACCTATATTTTTGTTCGTATTTTTTTAGTATCTCCATGTGCATGTATCTGTATATATATATTTATA
>NC_089777.1:27486536-27501536 GCF_040412425.1 Macrobrachium rosenbergii | reverse complement strand
CTCTCTCTCTCTCTCTCTCTCTCTCTCTCTCTCTCTCTCTCTCTCTCGTCCTTGTATTTATATCTCACTTTTGTGTTGGTGGCTTATATTCTAACGAAATCTAAATGATAAAGTAAAGCGTCTCTCTCTCTCTCTCTCTCTCTCTCTCTCTCTCTCTCTCTCTCTCTCTCTCTCTCTCTCTCTCTCTCTCAGTCCCGTTTACCTTGATATTGCTCCGTCAGGTTTCCGGGATTTAAGCTACTTTTATTCCTTTTTCTCTCTTTTCCTACATTAAAGCTGGATAACTGTTCTTCGACCTTCGTACTTCACGACAAATTTCTCTTTATTCCCAATTCACCGTTGTGTGTCCTTTATCTTTGTCCACTTTTGCTATTCCGGGTTATATTGAATCGTATGTTCATGCGTAATAAGGGTTGTCGGGCAATTGGTGAGTTGCATATACCTAACCGAAGCTCCTCTGGTGATAGAACTTTAAGCCTGACATAGATTTATAGTATCAGTGATATAGTGACCTTGACCTGATTCAGCAGAGACCTATGGCATTTTTTTTACAAGGCTTGTTTTCTGTCCATGCCTTCCCATTTTTCATGGGTTTCCCTTATCATGTGATGTGTATTACATAATTTTTTTTTTTGTAATTTGAAAATGTATATAATCTTTAGATTTATTAGACGGGTCTTAATGAACTTTTGGATAATCTAATCTACACTTGATATTGAGGACAAATTTTTCCTTCTGTTCTTGGACGTTTGCAGTATTATTTAGACAGAATAACACCTGTATTCCCTGAGAGAGAGAGAGAGAGAGAGAGAGAGAGAGAGAGAGAGAGAGAGAGAACGATGCAGCATGGTTATGGCGGCAAAGGTGAACTAGTCTGCTGTGGAAATATGTCAGTCTTGCTTCAGACCAGACAAAGATACGAGTGATGATTTATTCCATGTAGAAGTATATTTAGAATCTAAGTTCAGATTAAAAAGCGAACGTAGAAAGACATTATATGGGTGAGATTTATGAGCAAAGGAATACTGATATATATGTTTATGTATATAAATATATATATATATATATATATATATATATATATATATATATATATATATATTTATATATATATATATATATATTTATACATATATATATATATTTATATATATATATATTTATATATATATATATATATATATATATATATATATATATATATATATATATATATATATATATATCAGTATTCCTTTGCTCATAAATCTCACCCATTTAATATTATATGGGTGAGATTTATGAGCAGGGGAATACTGATATTATATATATATATATATATATATATATATATATATATATATATATATATATATATATATATATATATATATATATATATCAGTATTTCAGTAGGGGTTGAGGGTTTGGGAGCCGGGTCACGAGACAGTTGAAATGTGGTTAATCTTTCAAAGAAAGTATCCAGTGGCTGGTGGAAGGAAGAGCAGGTATGGGAGAGGTAACCCTAGACGATGTAAATGACTTGTGTTACTGAGTTTGGTTTAGAATGCCTTAGGATTACCGGAATTGTTAGCCTTAATGTATCATTGCTAGTTTTGTTGGATAAAAGTATGTCTGTGGGTATTCAGGGTAAGCTTAGTTTAATATTCACATATTTACAACATGGATATTTTCTTTCACTTTGAGGAAGTGCCCTTTTAAAGGGCATATATGAGTACATGCATTGTCGATGCACTTTTACACTTTTATTTGCTGTTACCTTACCCTTTCCAAGGCACATCTTATCTTCCTTATTCCCTGTCAAATAACAGAGAGAGAGAGAGAGACGCGCAAGAAAAGTTGTAATAAAATGGTGATATTTCTCATATGTAGGAAGAAAAAGTGGCAAGGTAATTTACACTCATAATGAAGAAGCAACAAATAAAAAAACCAACCCGTAACAGGGAAGGGGGAAGAAGGAAATGGAGATAAGAAAACAAGGGACAAAACTTCTGGGAGTGGAAATGCCAAGAGGGTAGAGAATTGAAGTAAAAAAAAAAAAAATACGGAGAGGGGTGAAAAGGAGGAAATGCATTTGGACTGTGAATCAGAAGATGGAAGGGAAGGGAAAGGAAAGCAGGAGGAAGGGATTCCGTCAGCCGAGACAAGAGTGCCAAGGAATACAGCTCCTTTTAAACAAGGTGGGCGTGGCACCGCCTAAACCATGCGGGAGTGGCTGGCTTGGGTGTGAGAGTGGGTGGTGTCGGCATATCGTTCACCCGTTATTTGTAATCTCATACGGGACCTTCAGCCTTTTATAAATTCGAGTGCATTGTTTATGTTTGGTAAGAAGAATGGAGCATTCTAATTTTGTTTTGGGATATTGTTTATTTTTGCGTTGAGTGTAATTTAACGAAAGAGTTATTTTCATTCTTGCGATTTCTGGGACGAGAAATTTTAGCCCTGCAACTTTCTAATCATCTTGACCTTGCCTTCGGTCAGACAGCAGTTGTTTGATGTATTTTCTAAAAATTAACTTTTACATTTTCCCACTGAGCCTCTCAAATCGAGCAGATTGCTAATTCCACGTCTTAGCATCACATACCGACCACAGCTATTTAAACAACTTTCAATTATCAAGTGGGAACATATCCCACGTTTACCTTGCGCGAGAAGAAAATGCAATTTAACCCATATATTTTCCCCATTGAACTCTCAAATCGTGGCAATTGTTAATTGTACGTTTTAACATCGCATTCCGACCTCACCTGTTAAAACAGTTTCACTTAATAAGTGGAAACATATCCCACGTTTACCTTGCACGAGAATAACATACAATTCCAACCATATATTTTCCCCACTGAACTCCCAGATCGGGACAATTGTTAATTGTACGTTTTAACATCATATTCCGACATCGCGACCGCAGCTATTAAAACAGTTTCACTTAATAAGTGGAAACAATCCCACGTTTACCTTGCGCGAGAAAAAATGCGATTCAACCGCCGTGTTTTCGAAACCACCATAATAACCGCGATTGCCTTGAAACGATTATGTAAACAAACTTCGGTCTCAGAACTTCGCATGCGGGAGTGAAAATCCGGGTGGACGAGATTCTGAGCTCTGAATCACCTCGTTCTTGGAAACCTCCTCCTCCTCCTCCTCCTCCTCCTCCTCCTCCAAACGCCTTTAAAATAGGGATAATTAAGTGGAGTTGATGCATGCGTTTTTTGTTTCCAGTGTTTGTCGTAATTAGAATGATAATTTCGTATTCTTCTCTTCTCGCACGTGACTCAGTTCCAATTGAGGATTGTAGACCTGACGTGGAATGTTTTTTTTTCTTCTTCTTTCTTCTTCTTCTTCTTCTTCTTCTTCTTCTTCTTCTTCTTCTTCTTCTTCTTCTTATTATTATTATTATTATTATTATTATTATTATTATTATTATTATTATTATTATTCATTAACTTGAAAGGCGATCTTTAATAGAATTGTGTGTGTATATATATACACAGGCTATATATACATATATATATATATATATATATATATATATATATATATATATATACATATATACACATATATATATATATATATATATGTGTAACACAAGAGTAAACATATGAAAACAACAACAAAATACTAAGTCAAAAAAGCATAAACATACAGAAGCAGGATCTGTATGTGTTTTAGTTCATCCTGGCTCTATTTGGCTTCCTTGTATAAGGAATTTTGATCAAGTAAATAATATTATGTGAAAACTGTACTTTACTAGCGTTCCAGACTTACATGTAAACAATTTACAATTTTATGTAATTCTTATCTCTTTTTCCTTTCTTTTCAGGTGAGTGTCCTTGTGTTGTTCAGTAACCCGCAGGTAGACGTATCAGTGGCATGAATGTTCCTTGCAGCTTATTAAAGTCATATGATGCTGCAGTTGTAAGGATATATTTCGCATTGTTGATGTAATTTCATGTGGAAGTAAAATAGCAACTATATTTGCCATTTTTCCACTCTGAAAAGTTGGCGAAGTATATTTAGTTCAAGATATTGGGTTAACACGAAAATATCTTGGTTTTAACTGTTAGCATTTTGGTACTAAGTTACTAATTGCCGTGTTATTTGTTTGTGTTCTTTGTTTGCATATACATCTTAATTAAGTTTAGGTCACAAAGTCGTAGGTTTTCGATTTTATCACGCTTCATAGTGGAAAAACTGCATTGTATGGAGATCCGTATGTATATATACAGTATATATATATATATATATATATATATATATATATATATATATATATATATATATATATATATATATATATACAGTATATAGATATATATATACCATCTGGCGTTCCGAAATAAGTGGTCAGTGACAACGACTTACGATGAATATTGGACACTTGTAAACAAATCCCCTAAGGTTAATAGTTAAGAACAGGAAGCTGTACAAAGCAAGTGACAGAACAGGGTAGACAGCCTCCCTGTCCTTTCCCGATGACCATCTCATATATGGCAATGTGAATTATAGGGTGATAAACCTTGCTAATGAGGAAGCTGACTCACCATCTCGGAATGACGATGGCTTTGCACTGGCATCCCTTAACTGCTCTTGCAGACGGGCACGGGTACGTATACACTGCCTTTTTGAAAGGGCAGATTCCTCCGCCAGAGAATTCCTTGGTGTTGCTCTAGACGGTGCATCGAGAGGTCTCCGAAGAGGTCAAGGAACATTGTCATAACTGGTATTAGGAAAGGAATTGTTGGTGAAATTGGAACTGAATTTCTTGCGTAGGGTTTACAATAACGTTTTTAAGAAAAAGGTTTTTATATTTTTGGTAAAATGGTAACTGATTTTTGTGTTTTTGGTAAAATGGTAACTGAATTCTGCGTATAGGGTTTGCAATAACGTTTTTGCCATCATGCATTGGGAAAAGGATTGATTTTATATTGTTGGTGAAATTGCACCTGAATTTCTAGCATAGGGTTTATAATAAAGTTTTTAAGAAAAAGAAAGATTTTATACTGATGGTAAAATTGCAACTGAATTCCGGGTATAGGGTTTACAATAACGTTTGTTTCCATTCTGCAGCAGGAAAAGGATTGGTTTTATACTGTTGGTGAAATTGCACCTGAATTTATTTCATAGGGTTTACAATAACTATTTTTGCCATTATGCATTAGGAAAAAGATTGATTTTATATTGTTGATGAAATTGTAACCGAGTTTCTGTTATAGGAATTAAAATAACGTTTTTGCCATTATGAAAGGGTTTCCCGTTTCTTTCCCTTTTTACAAACGTCTGAATTTTGACAAAACCATTTTTTTTTACTGTCTTCCATTTGAGGCTTATCTAGGTTTCCCGTCCCACCGGCCTCTACAAGTATAAATTTATGTTGATGTTTATAAACTATAGATATATTTTTATTAGAAGTCGTGAAAGAGAGATATTTTGAAATTTCATAAGGTAGGAAACAAAAGATCACACTCTACCCTTTGCAGCACGAGAGGGAAGGGAAGCAGAGAACTCCCCTTCTGTTGTTCTTATAGAATTTTCGTCCCCCTTATATATTTTTTTTTTTTCAATTATTAAGCTTAAAGGGATTTGTTCCCTGCACCCTCAGTGTGTCGAATATTCAGTCAAAATAGGCATGGAATTGCATTGCTGGAAATTGTAAGGGAATTTGTTTTGCTTGGCGTGTTATCTTGCATTAGTTAGTTGCATAATCCGTTAAAGGGAATTGGTCGTGTAGGGGCCTTTATTCCTTTGGGTATTTTGGTTTTCATTTTGGAGAAAAAGTGATTGCATTGGGAAGCGTAATAGCATCTCGGGATAATTTAACTTGGTCTCAGCAATAAAAGTTGCTTATGTAAAATTATCAGTAATAAAAATTGGTAATATAAAAATATTATTGAAAATTGCTCATGTACAATTTTCAGTAATAAAAATTGCTTATGTTAAGTACTCAGTAATAACAACTGCTCATGTAACATTATTAGTGGTAAAAATTACTTTCGTAAAATTGTCAGTGATAAAAATTGCTTCTGTAAAATTCTCAGTAATAAAAATTGGTTACGCGAGATTATCACATAAAGGTTACAGGTAGATTGGTTGGTTATTTGAGAAAATCATGGCAGGTTCGCTTGCTATTAAATAATTAGTCTCGTTAATATATATATATATATATATATATATATATATATATATATATATATATATATATATATGTACATATATATATTATATATATCTATTGTATATGTATATGTGTATATTCTTGGTAAGAGACAAGTCAACTAGAGGAAGACTGTTTAACTGTGAAAGTCTTTGTGATGGGAACTTAGGTGATTACCATATATGACTGGATAGAATTGAAAGAAATGGTAGATTCCATTACATAGGTTCGGAATGATACTCCACTTTATTTGATGAAAATTGATCTTAATTTTAAGTGAAATGCAACAGTATACCAGGAAAAAAAGGAAAAAAACCTAAATGTCTTTGTATTCATCACAATGGTTTTTAAGTGAAAGACAAGGTGTATAAGGGACCCACATTCAGAAGACGCCTATATATTGCCACTGGTGCCTTTCTGAAATTAAGACATGGGAGGTTTAGTTATTTGTGACATTTTTGATGATGGAATTTCTTATTCTAAATTTTGAGTAAAAACATCCCGACTTCTGTTGACAGACCTCTCTCTCTCTCTCTCTCTCTCTCTCTCTCTCTCTCTCTCTCTCTCTCTCTCTCTCTCTCCACAAAAGTGGTTCGGATACTTTCGAGGCCTGCACGCTTAAAAAATGAAAGAAATTCTCTCTCTCTCTCTCTCTCTCTCTCTCTCTCTCTCTCTCTCTCTCTCTCTCTCTCTCTCTCTCTCTCTCTCTCTGAAAGTGGTTCAGAGGTTGTTGAGGCCTGCACGCTTAAAAATGAAAGAAATCTCTCTCTCTCTCTCTCTCTCTCTCTCTCTCTCTCTCTCTCTCTCTCTCTCTCTCTCTGAAAGTGGTTCAGAGGCTTTTGAGGCCTGCACGCTTAAAAAATGAAAAGAAATCTCTCTCTCTCTCTCTCTCTCTCTCTCTCTCTCTCTCTCTCTCTCTCTCTCTCTCTCTCTCTCGATGAAAGTGGTTCTGTTGCTTTTGAGGCCTGCACGCTTAAGAAATGAAAAGAAATCTCTCTCTCTCTCTCTCTCTCTCTCTCTCTCTCTCTCTCTCTCTCTCAAGAAAGCCGCACTTTTTCAGTATGATAGTCATCCACGGCCGTTGTAACGCATTAATGAATGCCGTTTCAGGTCATGACAAAACCAGCATCGTGGGATGAACGATGATGACAATCGAAGCACGACACGAGCACATTGGTTGATCGAGGGACTGTTTAGTTTTTATATTCTGCGAGGTGTCGACATCACGCTGGCGATTGATATTGGTTAAAACCTGTTTTACCCGGTTGATTGAATCATGTAAGGGACTTCCACACGCTGAGAGAGAGAGAGAGAGAGAGAGAGAGAGATTCTGGGGCGTTCTTACAGGTTTTCGTGATTCTGTTTTTATTAATAAAAACGGAGAAAAAGAGAGATTCATGGTCGGACTTGCGGATTTTCTTGGTTCTCATTTTATTGACGAAAATGGAGAGAGAGAGAGAGAGAGAGAGAGAGAGAGATTAGTGGTCGTTCTCATAGATTTTCCTAGTTGTCATTTCATAAATAGAAATGGAGAGAGAGAGAGAGAGAGATTAGTGGTCGTTCTCATAGATTTCCCTGGTTATTTTACATATAAAAGTGGAGAGAGAGAGAGAGAGAGAGAGAGAGAGAGAGAGAGAGAGAGAGAGAGAGAGAGAGAGAGAGAGAGGATATCCTTACCAAAGTATCTCAGCAGTGACATGAAAATTGATAAGACCGGTGACAAACAAGTACCAGAATGATGGCGCAATGCTCATTGCGCTTTCGCGTGCAATAATGTGAACATGTTTTTGTTCCGTATACGTTTTAGTACTTCGAAGAAACAGGAAGTTATATTCGTTTTATATTGTTTTGTTAAAGAGAGAGAGAGAGAGAGAGAGATTTCCTGTTTTTTTTTTTTTTAACCATGCAGGCCTTAACAGTATCCTAACCGATTTCAGAGAGAGAGAGAAAGCGAATTTCCTAGTTTTTTTTTTTTTTTTTTTTTTTTTTTACCGCGCAGACCTTAAAAGTATCTTAACCATTTTCAGAGAGAGAGAGAGAGAGAGAGAGAGAGAGAGAGATTTCCTGTTTTAATTTTAATCGTGCAGATATCATGAGCACACACACACACACACACACAGAGAGAGAGAGAGAGAGAGAGAGAGAGAGAGAGAGAGAGAGAGAGAGAGAGAGAGAGAGAGAAATTTCCTATTTTATTTCTAAACCTGCAGTCCTTAAAAGCATCCGAACCGCGTTCATGGAGAGAGAGAGAGAGAGAGAGAGAGAGAGAGAAATTTCCTATTTTATTTCTAAACCTGCAGTCCTTAAAAGCATCCGAACCGCGTTCATGGAGAGAGAGAGAGAGAGAGAGAGAGAGAGAGAGAGAGAGAGAGAGAGAGAGAGAGAGAGAGAGAGAGCTGTTGTCGAAGTTTGTGCATGGCCGACTGTATTTCAAACGCCCTTCGTAATATCTACCATTATACGTGACCCTAACTGGTGATCATCATTACTTTTTCCAATTGATTGCATCGTATAATTTTTCCCATTTTTCATCCGTGTCTTGTTGTTGCTGGAAAAAAAAGAGAAGAGAGAAAAAGAAAAAATGCAAATGATAATAATGCTGCCGAATCCTGAGCGTGAGAGACGTGATGCAACATTTACACGCAGGGAGAGATATCGGAGGATGGCCGCTAGTACAGTAGAATGATGATTTGTATATCCTTTAAGATGAGAGAGAGAGAGAGAGAGAGAGAGAGAGAGAGAGAGAGAGAGAGAGAGAGAGAGAGAGAAATTACCATTACTAATGTGATGACATACACGAGAGAGAGAGAGAGAGAGAGAGAGAGAGAGAGAGAGAGAGAGAGAGAGAGAGAGAGAGAGAGAGAGAGAGAAATTACCATTACTAATGTGATGATACAGAGAGAGAGAGAGAGAGAGAGAGAGAGAGAAGAAATTACCATTACTAATGTGATGACTTACAGAGAGAGAGAGAGAGAGAGAGAGAGAGAGAGAGAGAGAGAGAGAGAGAGAGAGAGAGAGAGAGGGTTTTTGCTAATTTGATGAAATACATGACTTAGAGAGAGAAGTTACTAATGTGATGACATACAAGAGAGAGAGAGAGAGAGAGAGAGAGAGAGAGAGAGAGAGAGAGAGAGAGAGATTTTCTAATGTGATGACATAAATGCCTGAGAGAGAGAGAGAGAGAGAGAGAGAGAGAGAGAGAATTTGCCAATTTTATGACATACATGACTTAGAGAGAGAGAGAGGGATAGAGAGAATTTTCTAATGTAATGACATACATATGAGAGAGAGAGAGAGAGAGAGAGAGAGAGCATCTGCCAACGTAATGAGACAACTGTCTCGTATACTACGCATAAAATAGATTTGCTTCCAGCTTAGGTAAGTTCTGGTCGGTGCGAAACTAAACCTGAATTAGCAGACGAGGCGGAAGAGGAGAAAACTCTCCCCACCCCATTACCTTTGGTGGCGGGGTTCGAAAGGTACATTTGAATTCTTTTCGCATTTCGGGATCACATAACGGTAACACACAGGTAATAGATCTTGAGGTCCTTTAGTTGTGTTGAGGAAAAACAAAAAGCTGTTTGATAACAACCATTCTTCTTTCATACTGTACTTCATTTTCTCTTTTGCGTATTGCTTTTACACTATTTAATTATTTTATCTTATGTCACCGTCGATATTTACTCTCTAAAACGGAGAAACTGCGTCTCCATTGTTCTTTGTGATTCCGTTATTAAAAAAAGAGTCCTTATATAAACGACATTTATTTAATTAAACAGCAAAAAGTGGCTTGTCGTTAATCATTGTTTCCGGATGCCATTTAATCGTCGGGAGGATTTTGGGGGAGGGGTTTGGGGGTCATTTTCACCTGTCCTTTTCTCCCCTGCTCCCTCTTACGTCTGATAAAGGAAGGACGTTTCCATAAGGAAGTGACCCTTACTGACACATGAGTGAAGTCGGACCCCCCCCCTCCCCCACCAACCCACCCTCTCATCCTACTATCCTGCTTATCCGCTCCCTGTCTCGATGTTATCTATACCTGTACCAGTAGGGAAAGCTTGTTTGTATATTTTTTTTTATTATAATCTTGTTTTCTGTGACTAATGTATGTATGTCAAGGTATTTTGCATGCGTATTAAAAAGACGTTTAATATTTGACTGAATATGCATATAACATTTTAGTAAAATTTTCAGTGTCTGACATACTTTCCCATTTACTTTTGCTACAAATGCAAACTCACTCATGGACGTGTGTATTCAAGCATATTGAAGGCAACTTACTATTTCCTGAATGGTCTCGGCGTCTAAAAATAAGAGAATGATTCAGAAAGGTTCTAAATTTGTGTTGGGACTGGTAGGATTACAACGGGAAGTCAAGTTTTTGCGTCAACGTCTGACAATCTTCCAGGTAATAGTAGCAGGAACCGCCCGCTTTCCGATAGAATTCGGAGAGAGAGAGAGAGAGAGAGAGAGAGAGAGAGAGAGAGAGAGAGATGCTGGTTTGCAGTCAACGTTGCTAAACTATAACCTTGAGCCACCTGCTATGGCACCGCTCTGCCCTAAAAAGGAAGCATCAGTCCTCGTGCCGAATGGAAATATTTTTCAAGAGGAGGATTATTTAAGAAAAATGCAGTGTTCTTTGTAGAAGAATATCATTCCGGGTAAAAGGGTTTGCATTTCCTTATTCCGTGTTAAGAATGTTGAATGTACAACATTGTACGGTAAGAATTTGTTTGAATGTTCAGCAGTGTACGGTAAGAATTTGTTTGAATGTACAGCAGTGTACGGTAAGAATTTGTTTGAATGTACAGCATTGTATGGTAAGAATTTGTTTTTGATACCGGATTACTAAACTTATTATTCAAGTAAGGCTCTCTCTCTCTCTCTCTCTCTCTCTCTCTCTCTCTCTCTCTCTCTCTCTCTCTCTCTCTCTCTCTCTCTCTCTCGTTTCAGATTGCATCATTATTTACAAATCAGATTGATTTAGTTTACAAGAGGACAGTGCTGTCATGTGCAATCTTTGCCCAAATCCATTTGTTTGAAAATAGCGCAGTAGGAATTCATGGATAATTTTGCGGGAGAATTGAGGAACAGGAACTCATGACTTTTCACATACATTTAGAATGTTTGGATTCGTAACACAGCAGTTTCACGATCACAAGTTTTCACTCCCTCTAGCAGAGAATCTGCACGATCTTAAGGTGCATTTGAACCCATTGCCTAAATTATTCATGACTTGGGTTTGGAGTTGTACTACTCAGAAAGTGGAGATAGAATTTCTGATCTGTTCGAGTTGAAGCTCACGAAACTGTTACCATTATCGAAACACATTAGCTTTATCAGTCTGTGAATAATTTGATACTCGATTGTGAATCAACGAAGTAAAACATTTTTCGCTTAGAATAGTCTTTGGAAAGAGCTCTTGACCATATTTTTACACAGTTTATCTTCTTGAGTTTAGTTTCTGCTAGATTCACTTGGGGGTCACTGAACGCACTTTCCAGTTCTCGAATTTCACGAGGTCAAGTGTTTGTTGAAGAGGGCCAGTCCTACCAAAGGAGGTTAGATCTGTGTGGGAGGGTGAAGGTGGAGGCTTTCGGGGGAATGAGATTCCTCTCGGTCCTAGAACAAATGGTAGTTGTGTGCGTGTCTCTCTCTGGATGAGTCTGTGTGTGTATGTGTATGTGTTAAAGAAAGAGAGTTTAATAGCGCTTTCAGCTCACTTGAAATGAGTGTTTTTCAGTTGCTTTGTGAGTTTGATTCTTAACTGGTATTCTTGTGAGAAATTTCAGAAAGTCAGTTACACTGGAAAAAAAATGGGATGCCTTAACCTTCTTACAGTACACGTTACAGCCACGCAAATACTAACCTCCTCCATCCCCTCCCCTCCTTTTTTTATCAGAGGGTAAACTGATATTACAGGTTGGGCTGTATTTACGGAACACGATTTTTAGGTACCATGAGTGCAGGTTTTTAAAATAGCACAACGTTTGGAAGTGAGAAAGAGGTGGAATATAGAGGAGTGGTAATAGTAATTTTAAATAAGCTTATCATCTTACTTCTATATGATAATGCTGTTTATTGTTTTTTTTTGAAAGTTGACGTTTTCTCTTTATAAATAAGTATGAGTGTAACTTTGCATATGCGGGATTTTATGGTAACATAAACCAGTATATAAATTTTGTACTATTTTTTCCATTCTCAGTTCTTTCCACATGACCAAACCACGGCAAAATGTTGAGCCATCCTTTCACCTACATTAACGTTTTTACCATATTTCTACGCATCTCCACATTTCTCACCCTTTCAGTTCATCTCCCTTCACATATATTAAGCAATCAGTTCATCTCAGCGGCTTCCGCCTTTTTTCTTCCGTATGCATTCAGCATCAGCAGGTCATTTCCATAACATCTTTCCATTCTATTGTGACTTGCCTTTTCTTTCATCCTGCCATCATCTGTTACTTCCGTTCTTCTTCAGTTCGTATTCACATTCATTGTATCATCTTCCCGGTCTCCATTCCATCTTAACCTCACTTTTGCTCACATGTGCTCTGTAAATACTTTCAGATTCTTTCATTAGCTTCTGGAGTTTCTCTTCACTTTCCCAAAACAGAACTCTATCATCTCCAGACATCAGCCATTCCGCACTCCAGTCATGGTCGGTTTTCGTATCCCACAACTGTGCACGTTCACCTAATGACCTCTCTGTGATTTCCTTTTTCACTCCACCCATAAAGATATTGAACAGCCATGGAGACAGTGCATCCTTGATCTCATGCTCACTTTTATACCCAGGCAGTTACTCGCCTATCTGCATGTTCAAATACATGATCCTTTTCCATCACTCTGAACAGTTATCTTGTATGCCATACATCGTTAATAGTTCCGGGCCAGCCCTAGGAGAGCTGTTAATCAGCTCAGTGGTCTGGTAAAACTAAGGTATACTTAAGTTTCATACATGCCGTATATAAACTGTCGCATTTACCTTAAGGCTTCTCTCGTAATTGCTTCGTAAAAAACACTCGATCCACACTCACTTCTCCTTATCTATATATATATAATTTTCCTGTCATCTGTTATATTTTCACTATGATAAATTAATATAATTTTCCTGTCATCTGTTGCATTTTCTCAATCAGAATAGTAGCATACACATACCTTGGTATACTAAGTAATGTTATGCCGGTATAATTCTAAAAGTTCTTTTCATATACACAAAGAATCAATTATTCTTCTTTCCTATTTCTCTGGAACCTTTCCCTGAGCCAAACATACCTTGCACACCATGGTCAGCTATGCAATCGCACTTTCATCACCGTACTGCAAGACTCTCACTTACAATCCCGTGGTGTCTTTCTTAGTATTCACCCCTGTCGATTTTGTCCTTTACGTTTTCAACAGTTACTTCCGCAGGAATTTTCAAACTATTTCCGTTACTTGCCTCCTTCTCTTGCTTTCCTCTTGACTACCATATGTACCGCAGTCTCACTTCATCACAGAGTCACGAGGTTGTTTCTAGGCCATAGAAGAAGGGAACTATTTTAATGTCCTTTAAAATCTATTGTGTCTGTTTACTGAAGAAGTGAATTATGTATATGGTAGTTAGCCTGCTTCATAACCTCATCCCAAAAGACCTGCTTAGAATCGTGAGGTTAAAGCTGTCTGGAATAATATGCCGTAAAGGTGAATATATATATATATATATATATATATATATATATATATATATATATATATATATATATATATATATATATATATATATATAGAGAGAGAGAGAGAGAGAGAGAGAGAGAGAGAGAGAGAGAGAGAGAGAGTTTGTGAGCGCGCATGCGTGCGCATGCTTCTTTTTCTGGACAGCATGTTCAGCGCTGTCGTCCTTTATTGCTTTACGTGGTTTTATCACTGGAATGTGCAGCTTGTGTCTCCTGCCTGGAATGCTTCCTTCCTTGATTACTTGGTTGGCTGAAGGGGATAATGATGGCGTTACTGTGTCGTGAGGAGGAGGAGGAGGAGGAGGAGGAGGATTCTTTCTTCCGTGAAGTATATTTTTAAGGCTCGAAAATTTAGAAGCGCCTGCTGCTGCTGCCGCTGTACTCCTTTGACGCACGGATCATCTCGAGTCTCCATTTAGTGGTTTTGTATTGCGGTCGTGGCTGAGGAGAATTTGGGCGTAAATTTTTACTATCGTGTGGTTTTACTGCACTAGAGGCCCCCCTGTTTTTGTGTACTTTAATGCTCAAGATACGTGAGAGAGAGAGAGAGAGAGAGAGAGAGAGAGAGAGAGAGAGAGAGAGAGAGAGAGAGAGAGAGAGAGAGAGAGGCATTTTAAGTGGCAGTATATATATTGAAAGGATGATCATCCTTACATTTAGTTCAGCCTTGAAGTCGTTTCTGGTGGTGGTTTACATAACAATTAAGCACTGAGAAGGAAATTGGTTATGAGAGAGAAAGTATCGTAGCAATCTTCGTGTTTGTGTCGTAGTTTTGTAATTAAAAATTAATATTTTGTCTTTCTAAGCTAATTATTACGAAAGTCCTTGATATTCGTTCCTTGTTGTAGAAAGCAGGTGGCTGATAGCGCTTTGTTTTCAGATAAAATATTTCTGTTTTGATATGCAGATATTATTGCTTAGTTTCCAGGCCATAAATGTTTTGAAGGCATCACCAGATGCTATTCTTGGCTTCATAAGTTTGGAGATTCACTTTCATATACTTGTAAGTGACGTGATAACAGATCAGTGTAGACCTTTGAAACTTGGACAAAACCACAAATTGGAGAAAAAACAAAATATTAAAAACCACATTTTCGGAGGCTCGTGCTTCCTCTTCAGTTTGGAAATT
>NC_089777.1:27404036-27479036 GCF_040412425.1 Macrobrachium rosenbergii | reverse complement strand
AGGCATCTATCTAGACTGATTTCGTTTAAAAAATTAGTTTTTATTTAGGAGAGTAATAAAAGTAAAAGGATGAAAACATGAATGATACTTGTGGTTTATGGTATGTTGATGATGATTGTAGTGTACAATTTTGAGAAAGGTGGTTAAAAGTATACCTTAGTTTTACCAGACCACTGAGCTGATTAACAGCTCTCCTAGGGCTGGCCCGTAAAACTAGAACATAACAATAAGAGATTCTTTTAATGTAATGAAAGAAACTTACGTACGGAATTCAGAAGACAAAAATGGAAGAAAGATGATAAATCTTGTGAGATGCTTCGGATATACAGAATTTAGAAAACTCTAAGGAAAAATGATGAAATTAAGTTAAGATAAAAATTTGACTTACAGATATTTAAGTCGGAAAAAAGTAGGAGATAAATGAAAAAAGATGCTTATGGCGTGCACAGCCTAAGAAAAGATAGATAACGACAGTTGCTGATGATATACAGAGTTGAATCCAATCCTAGAATGGACAGTTGAAGGACGACCCCGATGCGCAATTAAGAGATGCTCCCTCCTGTAATCTCCTTCCGTTTACGAGAATCTTGTAGGTTGGTCGTGAAGGGAATCGTTTGTTGGTCGTTCAAACATTACCAACTGCCCATTGGTTATCGCAGTCCCGGTTAACGATATTACAAAGAGCGCCTGTTGGTTAATTATGAGGGGTTTTTAATTTTTTTTTTTTTTTGTTTGGGTGGGTGATGAGTGCGTTTCAGACTTTTTCTGTTTGTTTATGTTTTATGGTAGTGTGTGCTTACTTTTGGGTAATTTTCTTACTGGCAGAATATATTTTTATTCCCATTATTTTGCTAACTACCTGAATGTATTCATAGAAATTTATCTATTATTTGCTTTAAACCATTTCAGTGCATATATTTTTGAAGTTGGACGTCTGTTTAAGAATAATCTCTCTCTCTCTCTCTCTCTCTCTCTCTCTCTCTCTCTCTCTCTCTCTCTCTCTCTTTATTAACTTGCTTCGTGGTTTAACGTGTCAATTGTTGATGGAGCCGCTGCGAACACCTTTTATCACTATACGGCTCATGAAATGCGTAAAAGAGAAACGTGCGGTTTTAAGCTGTTGCCGGGGGCGGAAGTAAGTTTGACATGTCATTTTTTGGATGGTTGACTTCCAGTAACATGTCATGGGTTTGTTTACGCTTTCTAAGCAAATGTGCTTTCCCTGTCTGTTTGTCTGTCAGTCTGTCTGTCCTGTGTGTGTGTGTTATTCCCGAACCAGGGAAGGTGTATAGTGTTTTCATATTGGCCATTGACTTGTCCGTTTATGTCTGTTTGTGTCTGTGTTATTCCCGAACCGAGGAAGGTGTATAGTGTTTGATATTGGTCATTGATTTGGAAAATAACAATTGATGACCTCAGGGCCCTTTGGAAGGGGAGTAAACTGTTCAGGTGGACGTTATTTTTCACTTAGGAAATTTCACAAATGCACAATATATCATTAATTGCCAGTGGATGACGTCACTAATTTTTTTCTCTACCACTACTACCGTTTTGAAAACAAGAACAACAACATCAACTACTACTACTACTACCAGTCTGGTAATAAAACCTGTAATTTGTATGGTTTTAAAATATGCGTGATAAAATCATTAATCTGTAAGACCTGTTAAGAACGACCGCTTTCATTAACAGCTCTGCCGACCAAAGAAACAAAATTAGCAGAAAAGTTTGCCTTATTTCCTTTATGCTGTTGTACTTTGTTTCACTCATGCTTGGACTGTCTTTAAGGGTTCTGATGAACGACTGAATATATTATTCCATTCCACCCAAGCCCAGCCACAGCTTGAAGGATTTAGTCATGTGACACAAATTTGTTTTCATTTCAGTATTTTTTTACAGTGTCACCTTTGAACTCGGCAACTAATAGCTTTCTTTTGTGTTCCCAGAGTTATAAACTCATTGTCTTCTTTTTTTATTCCCATAATTTTAAAGCGTGCTTTAAAATGTGACTAAGGCATTGCCAATGATAAGAGAATCGAGGTTTTCTTATTATGTTTCAGAATTAGTTTTGTCTCTACAGCTTGCTGATTTTTGTGCTCCAGAAAGAGGTTGGCCTTAATTGAAGAACTGAATATCTCCTCGCGAGAGTAATGGATGCATTAATGTTTTATCAGCATTCAGGAAAGGCAGATATTAACCTGTTACACGTCCTAATTATTCTTCAGAGTATAAAGAAAATAGCTGAGAGATTGAATAGAGAAATGAGAAGCAAACAATTACTTCGATGGAAACTTACAAAGGCAAAAATTTTATGAAACTGTCCAAAATATTTTATAAGCTATACTTACTTATTTAAGAAATTTGTGTGTATACACGTGCGTGTAATCTCATAATTGTTTGTTTTCATTGTTTAAATTGTTTGTCAGTCAGGTACCTTGTACGTTGTTACAAAATTCTTTTGTGCTTATTTAAATTTCACGTTTGCAGGTTTTGTAAACATGCATTATTCCGAATCCCTTTACCACTGATTTGAGTTGGCTATACTTGTTGCAGCAAAATGGTACATTGTAATGAGTAGGGTAAAATTTTGTTTTGAATACAGTACATTAAAATACATTGAATACTTGATAAATAGATTTTGTGTAGTTTTGTGCTACTGCTTGGCTAATGAGTTTTTTTTTTTTTAGCTGATTCTTGTCAAACTTTCTCAGTTCTCGTGTAAATTAATGTACAACGTTTTTTTTCTAAATTTTCTCTTTTTTGTGGTGTACGGATCGGGCTTAAGTCCAGTGATCTAGACAAGATTAGTGCTCTTATTCTGTTATATATATTTTTTAGCGTGATATTTTACCACACTCGAATTTATTAGCTTTTTTTTAAGTTCCAACTCTCTAGTCCAGCCCTGCAAATGAACCAGGATTTATTTGTTTACGGCAACATTTCACTTGTTTATTTCCCCCACATTTGCTTTCAGATATTGCAGCTTTATTTAAATTTTTTTTTTTTTTTTTGTTCACTAGAACATATGGCCCGTTTATTTTCCCGACATTTTCCTTCGGAAATGAGTATCTTCATTTGTTTTCTTGACCTAAGTGCCAGTTCACCAGCCGAGCGTTGGTGGTGCCTCTCCGTACCAATACCCTTCGGACGAATGAAGTAACGCGTTTACTGCTGCAGCGGGTCATGTCTTCTCCCACGCCCTGCCCCCGCACTTGGCCCCGAACAGGCCTGACATTTCCCATGCTGTTCCCTCATTTCCCATCACTTTCGGTTCTCATGCGGCGACCCGAGAAGGCTCTGCTTGCTGCAGGAGATGCGGCATGCATGACCCAGGTGTTGATGATGAGGGGGAGGAGGGCGGTGGTAACGTGTTTTGCGTTTTGCTTGCTCGTTATTGAAAGCAGTTGTCGAGCAGTTTCAAACACGAACTTCTTTTTTTTTTTTTTTTTTACGAAGTTCAGTGTAGGCCACTTGCCACTTGAGGTTTTCAGGTCCAATTGGTTAGGTTTTTTCCTTTAGTATATTTTTTCCTAGTGTATATTTGTGTTTTGACTATTCGTATGTATGGCATTTTATATTATAGTTTGATTCTCTGTCTACACGTTTATGGATTTTTTATATTTTTGTTTGGGTCTTTTTCTAAGGAATTATTGATTGAAAAATGGTTCCAAGGCTTGTAATTTTATATGTCTGCACAACAGCGAAGACTATAATTCTCTCATAAACTGTGGATGAATTTATCTAGTCCTGAAATTACTAAACCAATATTGTTACACGCCAAATGCGTATGGACGTCGCTTGTGTCCTAGATCTGGATTATAAGACCGGAATACAGTAATATTTTCTTTTTGAAATCGTACACCTCATTGCCACGTGAAATCTATGACCGGTCCTTGTTCCTCTTACCTGATTGATTTTGACTCTTGTTGTTCGCGGTTGTTATCTTTTCACCTGTCAGGACCTTTTAAGGAGAACAAGTTCCGTCAAGGTTTTCTCTGAAGGAAAGTTGTAGAGGGAATGCCGCCGTGACCTTGTTTTCAAAAGGTAGTGTTGTTTCTAAATGCAGCCGCGAATGTTTTCATACCTTTCAGCCGCCCTTTCAGTTGTAACTTTAGTACATTGATGTATGCGTGCATGCACATGCATACATAATTATATTTTGAAGCTAAAGCTTTGAATAATTTGTGACGACAGCAGCGCCAGAGTCTCATGGTATTTGTAGGAGAGAGAGAGAGAGAGAGAGAGAGAGAGAGAGAGAGAGAGAGAGAGAGAGAGAGAGAATGAATATCAGTTTTTGGTTGTTACCTACGTTAGAATTGACCAGCTGACACTTACTAATTGTTCATGTGTTAAAAGTATTGTTGGTGGTAATTGCTTTATTTGCACTATTATCAAATATTGTATTTGATGGATGACTGCTGTAAGTTCGGTTTACCGTTGCGTTTATGTTAGGGTTGCACAGTATTTCGGACGCTCTATTAGTTTGGCGTAACAAACGTATATATTTTTTATTTTCTCTTCACCACTTCCTCCTCCTCCTCCTTCTCTCTCTCTCTCTCCATTATCTTCCTTATTTATTCACTGTGTTATTTGACAACCTAATGTTACAAGGCACGAAATATCACATGTGTAACAAAGTACAGGGATTTATCAGTGGACGTTTACGAATTAGGTGAGGAAGTTTGTTTTTGAGAATTACCAACGCAGTCGATTTTGACCATGAAAACAGAATAGTTTAGAGGGAAACATAATAACGAAATTCACCAAGACCACATTCACCTGTAGAGTGAAAGAGTGATTGTAGCTATCGTGTATTTGTGAAAGAAAATATGTTGTACAGTTGTGAAGCGAGAAAAAGGACAGGCACTCATGTTCCTGTCAGTGAAACAGTGAATCAGGTGCCTTTCTAATGTATATTTTCTTGTGAAAGACATGCTTAGATTTTCGAAGGTTCCCGTTTCCTGTAGTTTTAATGCGTAGGAGTGAAGAAGTGTGCTGATGCAAGGCCTCGAAGATTTGAGGATTTTTGTGTTGTATCTTGCATCTTGTGGGAAATGAGTGATCTCCCTCTCGTGAGAAGTATATGATTTGCATGTCTGTAATCACGTACTAACTATCTGTCTGTCTGTCTGTCTACCTACCTACCTATCTATCTATCTATCTATCTATCTATCTATCTACACACACACACACACACATATATATATATATATATATATATATATATAAATATATATATAGATATAGATATAGAGAGAGAGAGAGAGAGAGAGAGAGAGAGAGAGATACATACATACATACATACATACATACATACATACATACATACATACATACATACATACGTATATACATATCCATTCATTCATTCATTCAGTCATTCATACACACACACACGCACACACACACCGTACATTCATGCATATGGGGCGTGTGCATACGTCACAAGTTTCCTTTAAGTTCAGTCGATCTGTAGGTCACAAGTATCAGTTTGTTGTTGGAACCACTTTGGATTTTCTTTTTTTAAAGAGAACCTGTGAGATCAAATCCTTCCATATCTCTCTCTCTCTCTCTCTCTCTCTCTCTCTCTCTCTCTCTCTCTCTCTCTCTCTCTCTCTCTCTCGTGTCTGTAGGTCGTGTAATAGGCCATGCCTTGAATTCGAAATACTGTAATGTATCGCATAATTGTAAGTGTATCATTGTAACATCACTTCATTGGAAAATTTTGGTGTGGGAATTTCGTCCAGCCCAGAGGAGAGAGAGAGAGAGAGGAGAGAGAGAGAGAGAGAGAGAGAGAGAGAGAGAGAGAGAGAGAGACTCTAACGATTCCCAGATGTCAAAGTAAATGCGTTTCCTTTCGAGATGAATGGTTTGGGTCCCGTAATCTGATCTCGAGTTGGCATTCGGTAATGGATGTGATTATAATCGTCAATTTTTGCACCCTGCGTATGGTATCAGTGTGTTTGCCTGTATTTATTTTAGAAAGTGTCGTTGGTAAAGGTATTTCCGTATCGTGTTGATCAATATATATTATTTGAGCCTGATATTTTATAGATGTAAAAAGTTACTTTTATGAGATTTATTCATAACCTGGATCCTCCCTAGAATAAGCCATTTTGCTTATCTGTCAGCAGAGGTTTCGATTAGGGAGCGATAAAAGTTTCAACGAAGTGCTTTGCAAAGCAAAGTTTTGCTGACTTCAGTAGCGTAGTTCCTCAAAAATTTTCATTAGTAAGGTCGCATTTGCTAATGATGCTTATCGTATCCGGGTACCGTTGTCAGCAAGATGTTTTTAGATGTCTTTTAAAGATTTCAGTAGCATTCTTCTCTTGATTTTTAGGTTTTACTTTTTAATTCATGTGCTATTTCCAGATCTTTCGTCCAGTGTAAGCCTTTATTAAGGGATAATTTTTTTGAAGAAATATTGTAAACGTTCCTTTACGTGAATAAATACAACTCTTTCATGTGTAAAATTCGTTCATTGTGCCCCAATGAAATATATGCTTAACGTCCCGCAGTTATTGGCATGTATGGGTTGTTGCCAGGCAGTGAGTTTCTTAAGTCCTCTCCCCAGGGGTGATTGCTCTCTCTCTCTCTCTCTCTCTCTCTCTCTCTCTCTCTCTCTCTCTCTCTCTCGAAGACTGATTAGAGGTTTGGCATCTGTTTAGCTCTCTCGAGAGAGGGCACACGTTTCCGCCAAGGGGTATTATACAGTATAGGCCTATAGGCCTAAAGAAAGAAACAATTCTGGAGCGTGCGTAATGTTGCAGCCATTACTCAGCTATGGCTCCTGAGCATGGAACGTAATCTCTGCCATGGGGTTCCCCGTAGGGGGTTAGTGCCGTCAGTGTACCTCAAGTGGTGCACTGTAGGCTTTACTTAAGGGTTTGCAGCGTCTCTTCGGCCCCTAGCTGCAACCTCTTTCATTCCTTTTACTGTACCTCTATTCATATACTTTGTTTCATCTTACTTTCCACCCTCTCCTAACAATTGTTTCATAGTGCAACTGCGAGGTTTTCCTCCAGTTACACCTTTAAAACCCTCTTACTGTCAAACTCTCTTCCAGCGCTGAATGACTACATAGGTCCCAGCACTTGGCCTGTGGCCTAAATTCTATATTCTGTTCCATTCTGCTATGGGGTCAAAGGGAGACTTGAAGAAATGCTCGTATCGTTTCGCTTCGCCCCTGAAGTCCTAAAGCATAAAAGTTTTTACCCTGCCATATGCTAGCGTCATCAAGATCGGTGTTGTTGCTTTATGGTCTAAATAGCATTGAAAGTTATACCCTGCCATATGGAGGGGGCGGGACGCTAAAGAAATGCTTTTATTGTTTCTCCCAGGCGCTAAGACATAACAACAACAACATACTCTGCCAGATGGAGACTTGAGAAATAAAAAGAAACTGTTCCACTATTTAAATAAGTTGAAATATTTCTTAAAGAGAAAACAAAATTGTTCCTTCCTGATGAAATGCTCTGACTGTTTCTTCGAGGCGCTAAGGCGTAACAACAACATACTCTTTCGTATGGAGACTCGAGAAATAAATAAAATGAACGTGTTCCGTTATTTAAATAGGTTCTACTGTTTAGTAAAGAGAAAACAAAATTGTTAATTCCGGATGTTGGGCTGAAGGGGTACCCAAAGGGGTACCCGAAATGCTAATCTTATAGAGGGGTATTCTTGGAGTCTTGTTTCGCTTAGAAATACCCACTGACACAGGAAATAAATAAAATGCATTCGTTTCAGTATGATGTTGGGCTGAAAGGTTACCCAAAATGTTAATCTTATAGAGGGGTATTCTTGAAGTCTTGTTTCGCTTAGAAATGTCAGTGGGTACACGGGAAATAAATAAAATGCAGTCGTTTCAGTATTTAAGTAAGTTTAAATATTTCTTAAAGACATATGGAGACACAAGAAACAAGATAAAATGAACTTGCTCCACTATTTAAATAGGTGCTATAATTTCTTAAAGAGAAAATTTGTTGCATCCGGATGTTGGGCTGAAAGGTTATACCTAAATGCTAATCTTATAGAGGGGTATTCCAGAAGTCTTGTATCGCTTAGAAATGTCAGTGGGTACACAGGAAATAAATAAAATGCAGTCGTTTCATATTTAAGCAAGTTTAAATATTTCTTAAAGAGAAAACAAAACTGTTGCTTCCGGATGTTGGGCTAAAGGGGTTACCTAAAATGCTAATCTTATAGAGGGGTATTCTTGAGGCGGAGGAGCAGAGAAAAGTGAGCGAAAAGAGAAAGTCTTGTTTCGCTTAGAAATGTCAGTGGGTACACGTACGGACTCTCGGTGCGCTGTTAATTTTCTCCTTGGGTATCTTGGTGTAAGTTGCTTTGCAAGTATTCTTAAAGCGCGATAATGTCATTCTTTTGATTTAATCTGTCTGCGCTGGATGGGCTGTTTGTTATTTATTCAATTAGCTATGTTTATCTCATGGAGTGTGTGCTTAGTATGCTTTTCGTCATTTGTCTATATTAGGTGAATAAATTCAAGATAGTATCGTAGTATAACCGGTATAAACCTACTGTATTTTGGCGTTAAGGCACGTCTCCTTATTTGTTTGCTTTCATGTACAAGGAAAGAAGTGTCCGTCGAGTATATTATTGCTAATGTTACAAAGGTCGTCAGGCAAGCTGCCATACTATAGGCACTTGGCTCCCCCCCACCCCTTCTCCTCCTCCTCCTCTTCATATTGTTTCCATTGTAAGCTTTGGTTAGCAAAGTTTGTCTTTTATTTTCTCATACGTGGAAGCCGATATATACGATGAGGAATCTTTTAAAAGAGCGGAACTCTATTTAGAGGATAAGTGACGATGAAATCAAAGAGGATCCCAAAGTGATGGGAGAGAAACAGCTACCGAACTGTGAATCCGGGAATTGATGGTCTCTGATACTGACTAAATGTATGAGACGGTGTTTTGACGGGTGTTACAAGACCGTCGAAGAAGATGACAGATTCTCTGATTCAGCTCAACGGGAAAGTGGCTGTAAAAGAAGCTCAAGTGAAAGATCGGCTATAAAAGATTTTTTTTTTTTTTTTTATTGACGAAACCCTGTTTGTTGCACCGTGTAAGTTGCGCCGTGTAACACTGCATTTACGTTAGAATGTTTCACTTAAACTTGCTTTAAATAATGTTTGGATTTACCCAGCGGATAGTTTTGACTATTTCAGTGTAAGATTCTTGAATTACAGTTTTTTTTTTTTTAGTTCGTTTGGTAGCAAAGCTTGGTAAGTTGATTAAGAAAAGAAAATTTTGTTAAATAAACCAAAAGAAAGTACCCATATGGAAAATAGTCCTTAATAGGAAAAAGATGTGTTTGAAAAATACACTGGATAGTTTCTACGCCATAAAATTATGTTATTATATGTATTATAATGGTGTTAACATTATTGTGATCAGCGATGCTATTTCTCTTACAAACATGGAAATATCTGACATAAACATAATAGGTTTCTCTTGTACAATGATGGTATTTTATTTCAGTAACTTCATTTCTAAAGTCTTGTCTCTTGAGAAATGCCTTTTGTGTTTCACACCTAAAATTATCCTATAATCCAGTTAATAATAGTAGCCGATAGTTAGCGTTATTTTTCACAAAACTATCGTTGCTGTTAGATATCTGTTGTTACAGTAGCACAGTGTCATGTGACACTGACCAAAGTACAAATCTTTGCTTTCAAAGGAAGGACAATTGTAACACGTCAGGGGAATGTGAATATTCTCACATGTTGTGTTGAGGATATCGAGACGGGAATGCGCTGTTCTGTACTTAGTTCTCAGATAGATAAGGAGAGAGAGAGAGAGAGAGAGAGAGAGAGAGAGAGAGAGAGAGAGAGAGAGAGAGAGAGAGAGAGAGAGAGAATGATGATTATGGGAAAGGCCCCACAGTACAGTACATTGTGTGAGGAAACATATTATCAAACTTTGGTAATTTTGTATTTTTTTATAAATACTTATAATCATTGTGAACGTGTGCCTAAATGTTACGTAAAGAATTTGGTACAAATGTTTTCAATTATGTGGGCATCTTTATTTCACTGCTTGGAAAGCCAGAAAATAAAGGAAAAGGTTGAAAATAATTTCTGTAAACTTCTGGTAGTGATTGCCACTTACATTATTTCATTATGCAGCGCATACTTACCGGTGCCGAATGGAACAATAGCGTTGAATGAATCGCTATTATGTTATTAGATTTTTAGGCCAGGAACTTAGTATTATCAGTGCATCATCAGCCTATTCCTATGACAGTATTTCATTTCAGTTTAGGCTTTTTATAGATTTATTTATGTGTATTATTCACATTTAAGAATTATAAATCTTGACAAGTTTTTCCCTCACTTTTTGTAGACTCGATAACCATGATATCCAGTTTCGATTTAAAGTTATACAGCATTTCAATGTTAAATGCCGCAAGAACATGACTCTCTCTGGTAGCCAGTAGGAAATTGGATTTTTTTGATGACATTACGAGCTGACAATGAGAAAGCTTATTTTTTCTGATAAAATAATATGCGGGATTAGACAGCTTCCTTGCGCGATGTTCTTTTGTCCGTGAATGAATTAGAGAGAGAGAGAGAGAGAGAGAGAGAGAGAGAGAGAGAGAGAGAGAGAGAGAGAGAGAGAAGGGGAGGGGGAGATTGCATCGTATGCATGAGCGTTTCTCTTACGCAATGTAATTGTTTTATATTTATCAAGATATATGTATAGATATATTAATTTATTACTGGTCATTCATCTTACGCAGTATTTTTGTGTGCTCGTATTCCTTTCACGAAGAGAGAGAGAGAGAGAGAGGTTTCTCTTACGCAGTGTATGATAGATATATTCATTCATTTATCTTACTCGGTATTTTAGTGTACTCATATTCATTTCACGAAAGTATAAATTGGTAGATATAAACTTTCCAGAGAGAGAGAGAGAGAGAGAGAGAGAGAGAGAGAGAGAGAGAGAGAGAGAGAGAGAGAGAGAGAGAGCACGAGCACGCAAAGCAGTTCAGGTATAGAGGGTCACGACTGATAGAAGTGAAAGGGAGATCTCCCAAAAATCTCTGGCCGACCTTCTCCGGATCCCTGTTCTCTCTCTTACGCTTGGCGTTATGCGTTGTCTCCAGGATGCGTTATACGCCACGCTACTGTTTATTATGTTTCAAGAAATATTAGAAATTAATAAAAGAAATTTTGAGAAAAGACAAGGAGCTTTTATCTTTAATTTTTTTTTAACTTATTTTGTGAAAGTAAGTCAGGATATGATTGAATCCGAACGAGTGGTCACTTGGTTTGGATGAATTTTGTTTTGGCTGGCCTGAAGATAGAGAGAGAGAGAGAGAGAGAGAGAGAGAGAGAGAGAGAGAGAGAGAGAGAGAGAGAGAGAGAGAGAGAGAGTCCCGGTAAGCAAGAAACAAAACCACTTTCGCTTCGTACATGACCGAAAGGATACTCTCATTACTTCGTGTACTAATAGACGGCCGTGGAAGGAGAACGGGTTAATTAACTTTTTGCTTTTGATAATAGTCAAAACTGGGTTCATATTATAAGTGAAATTCTCCTTTTTCTTCGTATTTCTTAAATTTAAATGAAATTATACGTAGGACGGCAAGTTTTGCTTTCACCGCAATTTACTATTTTTTTCTTTTTAATTATTATTCATATCTGTTTTATGATAATTTTTTATACATTTGTAAAGCCACAAAGGATTTTTTTTACATATTTGTAAAAACACACAAGGATTTTTTTTACATATTTGTAAAGGCACACAAGGATTCTTTTACATATTTGTACAGGCACCCAGGGATTTTTTTTTACATATTTGTAAAAGCACACAAGGATTTTTTTACATATTTGTAAAGGCACACAAGGATTTATTTTTTTTACATAGTTGAAAAGGCACACAAGGATTTCGTTTTTTTACATAGTTGAAAAGGCACACAAGGATTTTTTTTACATATTTGTAAAGGCACACAATGATTTTTTTTTATTTATTTGGAAGGCACACAAGGATTTCTTTTTTTTACATATTTGTAAAGGCACAAAGGAATTTTTTGTTTACATATTTGTAAAGGCACCCAAGGATTTTGTTTACATATTTGTAAAGGCGCACAAGGTTTTTTTTTACATATTTGTAAAGACAGAATTTCTTTTTTTTTTTTTTTACATATTTGTAAAGGCAGAATTTCTTTTTTTTTTTTTACATATTTGTAAAGGCACACAAGGTTTTTTTTTACATATTTGTAAAGGCACACAAGGTTTTTTTTTTTTTACATATTTGTAAAGGCACACAAGGATTCCTTTTTTTTTTTTTTTTTTTTTTTTTTTTACTCATTTGGTAGGCACACAAGAATTTCTTTTTTTACATATTTGTAAAGGCACAAAAGGGATTTTGTTTTTTACATATTCGGAAAGGGACACAAGGATACGACTGTTATAGCATGGCTGATTGCGCTTATATACTTTCCCCAGTGGCTGGGAAACGGTCATGATTACAGTAATTGCTTTAATAAGACCGCGTGAAGAGCAATATTGTATTAGAGGGAAACGGGAACACTGACCTTTCGTATTGGCCTTCGCGAGTAAAAGTATTTTTTGCTTATGACTTGGTGCGTCTTTCATCATCAGTTGCTTTGATGGTGTTCGGCTCGCTTCACACGCACGCACTCCAGAGCTTAGAAAGTTTACACAATTTGATTTACGATTTGAACAAATAGGGTTTGTAATTGTTGTTCTTCGGGAACAGTGCAGTTTCTTGTGTTTGCAATCAGTAGGTTTCCTAAATTTAATGTTGTTGTTTTGCAAGGTATTGAGAATGATTAATATGTTTTGTGCCTTTTTGTTAGTACTGTAAATATTTAGAGGTAAATATAATTTTTTTTTATTAGTTGATGATAATGGACATTTTAAAATGTTTATGGTATGATATGCATCATTTCGTCTAATTTGTTTTTGGTTTTTTTACCGTAAATTACAAATTAAACTGGACTTTCCCTTTATTGAATATTTGACGTAACAAAACTTTTTAAAGGTGTAATTTCTTTTGTTTCATCAGAAGACATCCCTTGGTTTGCATCTTGATATTTATCAAAAGGAAATAGGTGGAATTATGGCGAATGATCTGTTCCCCCTATTAAATTCTTGGGAAAGTATACGTGATACAGTGAATCCATATTGTACTCCCTTGTCTGAATGGTATTGTACTCCCTTGTCTGAATGGACATATGACCTTTGCTAACAATTGGTCAGACCAATTAGATTTGACAAGTGGGCGTTTTGAGGCCATTATTGGCTTGGGGGCATTACGTCTAATATGCTAAGATTCATGTGATCTCTCTCTCTCTCTCTCTCTCTCTCTCTCTCTCTCTCTCTCTCTCTCTCTCTCTCCTGCCCTGGGAGCGAGTATTAATGTTAGTAGCCTTCAGATATTGCATTTTCATATTTTTAAGAGTATTTCTTGGATTACTGATTGTTATAAAACTAACAAAAGTTTCACGAAAATCCGGTAATTATTTTTTTATTATTATCCGGCTGTGTCAGATAGCGTACTTAGATCGTCCGGTATATATATCTATAAACTTAGATCAGTACTTCCGAGAATGATTAAATCTTCGTTCGGTAAAAGTTGATTTTAGTTGCACGTTGTATTATCACAGTGGAACTTCAATTAGACCTAATCCTAAAGAAAGCTGTATTTAGTGTGTTTTTCTGAGGGGGAGGGGCGACTATTCTTGGGATAATAATGTAACATTACCTCATTTGAGTGTGGAACTCAATAACTGTGTTAATGTTTCACCAGGCATACTGAAAACTTTCGTATACCTAAGTAATAGACTTCTACATTAAAAAATGTCCGTTACTTCGGCCTACGAAAGCTTCTGTGTGTATGTTGAAAATTACATCACAAGAAACAAGTCTGTATTGCCGCTGTGAATCGTGCACTGACAATTTCTGAAAACCTGTCATTTTTACATTTGATATTTTAGGAATTTTTTTCTTTAAATGACGGTTGGGGGAGAGACTATTTCTGTTTTAAAAGTCACTCCTGTTATTTCATCATAACGTGCGCAGTTGAAGTTTCATCTTTTATGTAAATTATGTTGTTTTGTAGAATTGAAAGGGGTCCTTTTCTTGTCATTGTATATAAGCTTTGTAGAGCATAATTTTTAAATGAAAACTATTTTCATAAGGACATCCTCTGCGTTTTCCTCTCATGACAGATGTAGATGCTCCCCTACCCCTGTTCATCTAGTTTGTGTCAACAGCAGTAGGGTAAAGGCTTTCAAAGGGTCTTTGATGCCTTTTGTCATGTTTATCTTTGACCTTTAGTTTGTGCTACACTGAGGTTCAAGGTCGAGTATGACTTTGTTTTCTAGATATATAAATATATACACTTGGAAATAGGTCATGTGAGAAATGTTTGTTTTTTTGGCTTACGATAAATGTAGGTTAAAGTGGAAATAGGTCATATGAGAAATGTTTGTTTTTTGGCTTATGATAAGTGTAGGTTAAAGTACACTGGCTCTCTGACTCGCATTGTGTTCGTATGTGACAGTAATGCTTCCTAAGGGTAAGTTGCGTGAATTAACGTTAAAGATATCGAATACCGTACCTCTCTTTCTTTCTTTCTTTAAATCATCAGCTGGAAACCCTTATGGATAGAAGCAACAGACTATAAGCCCAAGAGGGTTCCAGAGGGAAACAGTCCGCAGAGAGGTGATAAATAAATAATATGAGGGAATATAAAATAAGACCGATACACCTGAATTCAGAAGTCAGTAGAAAGCTAGAATGAATTAGCCCTTCGCTTAAGCATCTGGAGGTCAGAAGATTATGCAACTGCAATGGGCAAACTATTCGTAGCAAACTCTATCCAAGTCGTATTCAGGTATGATTTGCAATTGATCTCTCTTGGTGCTTTCCTTAGCAACGCCCTTTTGCGCCGTAAGAAACTTCCTAGTTCCACCTGCCCAAAGTCTCTGTACCTTTCTTTACGAGCTGACCGTGACTGTGATAAGGAGTTGTATTTTTCTTTCGTCGGCCCACGTTACGAGAAGTATCTTATCGTTGTTGGAATATCTTTAGGCTGAAACAAAAGCCCATCGATCTCGTACTCTCTCTGAACTGCTCAGAGAACGCTTTCTCTCCGTAGACGAAGTCACGCTTTTATGTGTTTGTGTTCATTTTTATTCCCTTCCTTTAGATAAAGGCTATTAGCAGAAGTATTAAAATGCAGTTGAATTTGTATTAGTTTGTCGTTATTACCATCTGGTATCGTGGTTAGTGTCGTGGCATGCCACTCGGATGTCGCGGGTTCGCGTCTCCCCCAGTGTGGTGTGCTTGTTCCATGTGAGTAAGTTTCATCTGAAATAATAAATAATAATAATGTATGAAATGGTCGATCGGCTTTCTTCAAGTTTGGTGAACTCAGTTGTATTAAATATTAAAGTCAGGAGGTAAATTCATGACTCTCTTTCAGCTGTGATATTTTTTTCTTTAACAATTTTTCGTAATTAAAGTGACTTAGGTATTAAGTCTCTTCAGCTGCCATTACATGGGTTTCTCTATTTCAGGAAAGGTCAGCATTACTGAACGATCTGCAGAAATTAGTCTTCACCAGAATGGGAGTCGGAGTCATGTAACTTTAATTTTCATTCATTGAGTTAACTTTCGTTTCCTTTCCTCCGCCACTTAAATATGACTGACATTATCATTGACATTTTTCAGTGATTTGGCTCACTTCAAATGTCAGCTGTTAATGTACTAATTTTATGAAGAATTATTTATAACAGAAATATTGTTTCTCGGGTATTTTGATGTGCTTACTCTCCCATTTGCCGTTTGAAAGAAATTGCCTAGCTCTGACTTTTGATAATTAAAAAAATGGGAATCAAAATTGCTTTGTGATGACAATTATTATTTTTGTAGGGTATTTGTGTTTGAAAACATTTAAATGCCACGTTAGAATAGCCTATTTATCCTAAACATTTACTGAGTTACATGTAGAGAATATACAGGTCACCTTCTACCTCATAGCCTCTCGAATACTTCACACATTTTGGATAAGCTTGTCACCACAATGCCTAAGATCCAAAAGCAAGAATATGAAGCAGTGCTGACGTCCATAGCAAGATTGCTTATCCAAAAAGTGTGAAGAATTCTAGAAGCTAAGAAACCATTTTTTTTATTACATTTACATTTAATGAGTTGTTAGGCATGTGTGTGTATGCGTATGCATTCAGTTATTGTTATGTATATATTACTGACTGGCTGTCAATTCTCGTATCTTCCCATACCCTACAATTGATAAACACGTAATATTAATGTGAAGGTTGCATTTTGTTCAGTTTCCCATAGTGCTTGAAAACCTGTCAAAAATCACAGTAAATTAAAGTAGCCTTTCTTCGTCTTATTTTCAAGTTTTATTTTCAAGTTCCTATTCTGGAATACCAGAATGAAGAGGTGGGAGCTATTAATAGCTATCAGGCAAGAACCTGTTTTTGGCACGTTGTTCGTTTCTTTTGAAGCTTTAAAAATAAAGTGAAAATATTTGCCGATGCAGTTGAATTGTGTGTAATCAAGACAGGTCTAATCCATGCCATTAGATGTTAGTCTTGACTTTTAGCTCTTTATATTAGGTAAGGATAATGGGAATTTATATTTGCCCAGCTAGACACCTCCAGTTGGGTGTTCGTAACCAGTCTTGTGCCTGATGTTTCAATACACTTTTTGATAGTATATTTACATAATATATTTACATCTTTTCAGCTGAGGAGAGACGATTGTATTTTATGGTTTATGTAGATTTTGGTAAACTTCCTTTTTTGAATCGTTTATGATTAAACCGTATTTTATATACCCAGGGGATGTCGGTTGAAATTTGATTTGTCAAGTATCTTAAGTTGTGATTGCGATTGCCATTCAGTTATTTGCTAAATATTAATACTTTCATGTATTTAAACTTTAAATTTGCAAGCCTCCAGCTGTATATACAAAGGAGTTTTCCTCTTGCGTTTTTGTTAAAAGGAGACTTAGATGTCGTTATTCCAATTTCGAAGGGAGATTTTCTTTAGCGAATTCATACCGGGCATCATTTAAAGTTTTTATTCCTTTTTGTTGATCCATAAATGTGTTATCAGTGATTTGCAGTAGTGCTCGATACACTTCTATAATTTTATAACTTTTTTCTTTGAATAATGTTTCCAATATTTCCCAAGTGGTCCTTTGTGAATTCTTTTAAACACATCCACTGTTGTTGTTAGTCAGTTTATTCCACGATTTTACATATATTCTAATTATTTTGGTTAACATTTTGCATAATCATAAGTATCTAAATGATTTTTTGTTGGGAAATTATTTTAAATTTTATTTTGGGAAATTTGTTTGTATAGTTTAGCCATAGTGAAAAGGTAATTGTAAAGCAGCTGGTACTTTATCATTGCCTTGATGTTAAATTTAGAGTATCAATTGTATTTTTTGAGTTTACATTGGATAAAGATTGTAAAAGGTCCAAACACTTTTAATCCCAGACTGCGTAAAGATCTCGTATTTTGTTTGCTTGTTTATTGTAAGTGTGTTGTATATTGCAATCATAATTATTTACATCTTAATACATATTTTTTTCATACTCCCCATGTAATCGGCAACGAAAGTTGAACTAATGTTTTATATGAAAAATTTGTGAAGGTTTACCTTAGAATAATAATGCCCATTTTCTGTAAACGTGAGAATATTAATACCCATTTTCTGTAACCGTGAGGTACATTTTATAAAGTTACCCCTGGAAATATTGTAGGTGCGTTTTCTGCAACGAAGCATAGCCCGAGATTGGTTCAAAGAAAACCACCCTGCTTTAAGCAGAGAGGGTAACTATTGTGGAATGTTTCCCCTGGCCATTACACGTTCACCTTACCTTTGAAATGTGTCGACGGATTGAGGTAGATATGACTGTTGTAACGAATTTTAAGAGGTTCAGATAGCGAGGATGTACTTCTTAGTCTATTCAAGGCTGTTATTATAGGCATTTTAGAAATGGGATAACAATGGCGACGGGCAGATGGATATTTATCTGAGTTGTGCTTACCAATAAAACATAACTATTAGCTAGGGGACTATCGTGGAGTATATGGAAGTGGGAAAGTATTCTCAGTCTCGGAGACAGAGGGAAAAGAAACATCCACTGAAGGAAGCAATGCGAGAATTGCTGATATTAATCAAGTAAATGCTTGACTTTATGTCTTTACGGTTGTTGTGTGTCTGAATGAGAGAAGTGACATAGGTGAACGAAATTGTACTGAAGTATAATGAGTTAATCGGATTAGAGTGGACGATAAATTTTCACGACAGAAATTGTACTGATTGACTGGTTTAGTATAATGAGAAATTAATCTTAGATGGATTAGAGTGGAGGATAAATTTTTCTACGACAGTAAATAGGGGAGGCTGAGATGGTATGGACACCTGTTGAGAAGAGATATCGTTTAGCCATGGGGATTCCAGGGAAGAAGAAGAAGAGGGAGTTTATTTTGGTGCTAATTGATGAGGCAGAAGCACAGGATAGAAAAGATGGGGCTCATAATACAAGCTGGGAAGAAGAAGAAAGTAAATCTCTTTATACATTTTTAAATACTATATTGTGATGAATAGCCACAAATAGTAAAACCAGGGTCGTTAATCAGGTAATTAGTTTCTATTTATCGTGTCTAGTTTTATTTTATGTATCGTCGTTATTTTTGTACTTTTTTTTTTTATATTAGCCTGCCTCATCCATTATTTTTCACATTTAGAGGTTTCTTTCCTTTGGAAGCTTGCCTTGCAAGTCGATGGTCCTTATAAACGCGTATTCATGCTGAAAAGCAGAATAATTAGCAATGTTCTAAAAACGAATGGTTAAGGCAATATGAAAAGAATGTCTAAGATAGCTATCGAAACGAAATACCGATCCGTTTTAAAATCAACTTAAGTGGTTGTACCGATGGAATATCATTAAGATAAGTTTTTACTAATCTGGGCATCTTAGAATATTGAGGTAAGAAACAAAAACGCTCCAAGGTTTTAAGTAACTGGTAAAGGTGAAGCTAAAGTATTTGACCTTCTTTAAATAAAATTGCGATATTTGTTTTATTCCTTTACTGTGTATCTTCTTGTGTACATTGTAATAAGATATTTGAGAAATGTACACACGTGTACAGTATTAATATGTATATGTATGTGTGTATATATATACAGTATATATATGTATATATATATATATATATATATATATATATATATATATATATATATATATACAGTATATATATATATATATATATACATACTGTATATGTGTTGTGATTTGATTGCTTATTGTAATAATCTTTCATTTGATGTGATTAGTTTTTTATCATTCAATGACGATTTTGCTCAATATGATGGTCGTGTTTATTTTCTAATATGATGTTTCTCTCAGTTTCATATGGCTTATTATTAGATCATTGTATGCGATGTGATCACTCAGTATGAACTTGAACTTGGAGAAAAATTGCATTATATGGTAGGTTTGAGTGATAGGGGTTTTCATCATGGGATCCATTTCATTACTCTTTATCATGAAATTTCCACTTTTGACGTCTGTAATTCTCTCCTTTTCAGACTTGTCTCGAGCGAAGAGGAACCTGAGCAATAACTTGCAGCGTTTCAAATTCGAAATCATCGGCAACAGCCAGACCGACGATGAAATCATCATCGGCGGATCCCTCAAGGAGTTCGCCAAGATCATCGACATGGTCGAGGATGAGAGGGAAAGGATGGTATGTGGGTGAAATCCTATAGTCTCTCTCTCTCTCTCTCTCTCTCTCTCTCTCTCTCCTCCTCCTCCTCCTCCTCCTCCTCCTCCTCCTCCTCCTCCTCCTCCTCCTCCTCCTCCTCCTCCTCCTTTCTTCTTCTTCTTCTTCTTCTTCTTCTTCTTCTTCTTCTTCTTCTTGTGAGATAATATCATATGGAGGTTCTGCATTCTTTACTTTTTTATTTCCTTGCTCTTCGTTTCATGATATACTTTCTATCACATATATATATATATCCTTTATTCTGTAATCTTTTCTTAAGATAGGTACCAGTACTTGTACGTCCCAGAACGTCTTCATTTTTAGCCTTAATGGTAATTACCATCAGTGGATCAATTACAGAAGAAAGAAAGGAAAAAACGCATGTGTTCGCCTTGGCGTCTCTGGCATTAAAACGGACAGAAATCCGACTCCCATTCTCCGTTTCATTTACCACAGGAGCGTAGGAGGGGAGGAGGAGGAGGAGGAGTAGGTGCCATCCGATCCGTATGTCAGTTTGCTTTTGTTGCCTTACGTAATATGGAGCAGATAGCAGATACGAGATGTTTGCTTATTCATTTATTTATTTTGAGAGTAGGCAGTTTTATTTTCTTTTAATACAATGGTGGTTTATAACCGTTAAACCATATGAATTATGCTTAGGTTATTTTCAAGGTTAGCTATTATCATTTTCTTTGCCCATGCAGCGTGGAGATTAGGTAATCATCCAAGTCGGAAGATTTTTGGCTCTGAAAACTCAGTCGCAGTTAAACTTGAGTGCAGAATTACTCTCCCTTTCTATTAGGATTAGGAATAAACCGTTCTGAATAAAATTTATTTTGTTGCACGTGCCATAGTGTGATTAAAGTTTACCAGTCGTCCTATGGGAAGCTGTGGCTATAATTTACTTTATTTTTTTTTTCCAAATTTCAAATAAGGACATTATCACGTACACAACTAATGTCATAATGTTTACCCAACTTAGTTTGAGCCTTCACCTCTGTAAGATTACGCGCATTCAAATACGCATGAGAGAATGCGTTATTTTTCCCTAAAATACACAAGCCACTTATGCAATTGAGATTACGTAAGAGATCTCCGTCAGTTTTCGTAATGCAGATTTGATTAGAGTTTAGCGAATCCTCCTCCTTTGCATATTCTCACGCTCTGAACTCTTGATGTGAAGAATTAACCCCTCCCCCACCCTCTTCCCCCCTTCTCTCTCTCTCTCTCTCTCTCTCTCTCTCTCTCTCTCTCTCTCTCTCTCTCTCTCTCTCTCTCCCCCTCCCCACCATAAAAATCCTAAGTGGATTGCTTCGAGTCTGCACTGTCTGTCAGATGTTAGCCTTTTCATGTTTTGTTTGGTACCTAAACAAAAGTCGCTCCAGCAGTGTTTGTTATGAATTTACTTCGTGCACGTGTGCTTGACAGAGAGAGAGAGAGAGAGAGAGAGAGAGAGAGAGAGAGAGAGAGAGAGAGAGAGAGAGAGAGAATTTTGATATGCTTATATGTACTTGTGAGTTTTCAGGTAAAGAGATATTCTTGAAATGCAATTGTGTTTTGTGAGCTGAACTATCTATCTGTCAATCTGTCTATTTATTTATCTATATATCTATCCATAAACAAACACGTTAATAACTTCTCCCATACTCTCGAAATACAAAGTCATAGGAATTGAAATATGTAATTGTCTTCCATCTCAAAAGGACCACAAGATGACCTTCGTAACATATCTTCCTCCCTTCTTCCTCATGTATAAACATCAACATCTTCCCTTATTCATTTACTTGATTGGAGTTCCACAAACATCATATCCCAACACAATAGCATCCAATTTCACCTTCAGACTAACTAGAAATCCCACTGCTTTAACAGCCATTGCATATATGACTCACTCTGATTTTTAGGAGGGTACTCCGGATATATTGTAAGTGCTGGTAACCTGGTTCTATTACCTTTTAAAAAAATACAGATTGAGTGACTTTTGTACCCCTGATAATACACAGACAAACCAAGTAGCTGATGACCCGCTAGAGAAATGTTAACAACTGCGTTCAAACAATATTTCAACGTATGAGGCGACCGGTGAGTTAGATTAAATATTTTAAGAAAGACACACATAATGTATGTATATATATATATATATATATATATATATATATATATATATATATATATATATATATATAGATAGATAGATGGATAGATAAATAGAGAGAGAGAGAGAGAGAGAGAGAGAGAGAGCTGGGATTGGATATAAATTCTACAGTATATGAAGTTTATGCTCAGTTTCATCGAATTATTCTTCCATTCGAGACTGCACATTCAAGGTCGCATAAGGAGAGGACGCTTAAGAAGAAATTCTGCAGCGGCGGCTTATATTACTCCCGTGATAACCGGATGCGCCCGTCTGCCATCCACGCCATTGACTACCGTTTTGAAGCAATCATGACGCATTCTGCTAAATGTCAATGAGAAAATTGCGTCGAAACGCACTTTCCCAGCCGCCCTGTCGGAGGCAGAACGCAAACCGCATCTTCGGAGTAACTCCGGGTGTGAGAAAATGGTCTTTTTGTCTCTCGGCTCGGCTGTCCTTTAACGCGCTTTATGCGTAAATAGCTCCTTTTTTATTGAGCGTGATGAATGTTGCGTTTATTAAATCCATCAGCTCCTTTTAAGCTGTTCCTGTTGCTGTGCTTCTCCCATGTGATTCCGTTCACCGCGGAAGAACGTCTGGTCCTGTGGTTTTGAACGGCAGAATCTGTTAACGCGGAGTCACTTCAGGGTAGAAATAAATAATGTGGTTACAACAATGCAGGTGGATATGTCGGTCTTCTCGTCGCTGTTATTTATTTTTTCTCGCAACCCAACTCCCGCATTCTCTCCTTCCAACTCTCTACTTGTAAAATTCCATCTCTTATGTCACTAGGTCTTGTTGCCGGATCTTTTATATCTTACGTAACGCTAGTAATTGTTTTCGGTCTTTGTGGAAAGCTTTAACGTTGTGCAAGCAGTTATATTTTGGAAGTGTAAATTCTTAGGTTAGGTTAGGTCAAGTTGGTCAGGTTAGGTTAGGTTGCTTCTATCCTCAGTGTTATAAAAATGTTTTAGTTATATTTTTTGTGGTTGATTACAAGAAATTGTACTCCAGCAATTCTGATAAGGATGAAATAAGTATTTTATGATTTTGCAACCAATGTAAAATCTTAAAAAAAATAAAAAACTTTTGTTAGATTAACTATTGTACATATGAAAAATAGGAATGCAAAAGAAAGGGCCAATGATATATTGACAGTCCTGAGATGAACATGCCCGGGTTTTAGTTTTCAGTCAGTGTTTAGTAAAACAGCCAAGTGTTTAAAATATTTGGTCATTTTTCAATATTATCGAAGCACCAATTTTTATAAAGTAAAATCGCTAATAATTTAATCTTGATGATTTATATATTGTCGTTCATTCACCTTTGAACATTTAAGAGGAAACCTAATACTTAAGAAGAAAGTTTTGTGGGTGTGTGAAAGGTAAAAGTGTAAAATGGATTGTTGAAAGCGACGCCTAAGTTTTCATGCATGATGTTCTTCATGCATGCAATAATATCTTAAGGGGGAAAGCGTTGGTTCTCAAAATCTGTGCGAGAATATTTTTCAGGTGAAAATATTTTCTTTTTACAAAATTACATCTTTGGTATTTGAGATGTAGGCTGTATACGTTATTGATGGTGATGCGAGAATAGATTAGAAGCTGAACTCTTAATATAGATCAGTATATTATTTTTGCATGGAATTTTAGTTGTTTATATTATTTATTGTAGCATCAGTGATATAAAAATAGATTTTAATTTGAGAAAAATGCTCCTAAGATTATCGAAAGAAGAGTTTTATTTTCAAGTTTTTGAAAAAAAGAAACTGCCTTGGTTTTTCATATAAAGTGTTTTTCTTTGTTAGATTCTCATATATAAATTATATATATATATATAAATTATATATATATATTACATATATATATGTATATATGTTATATATATGTATATATATGCATTTATATGTATTAAAGGTGTCTTCGAACGAAATTCAGATTGAATATCAGTCACGCCGTGTGAAAATCTTTTGATAAAAGTACTTCTTTATAAGTGTTTTTTTTGACAGGTTTTTACTCTCTGAGACACCCCCTGACAAACTAGAATCATTGTCCTTTTAAAAAAAAAAATTGAGGCAGCACGTGAATGTAACCTTTGCAAATGTAGCCACGGCAGATGCGGGTTTGCCAAGGTTGCTTGTGGTGGAGCGTTATCATTTTGTTTTCAGGAGCATGTATGGATGATATACTTGCCCCTGTGGAAATTTACATGTCTCGGTTCGTTTGTGTGTGATTGATGTCGTTTTTGTGGGACTATATTTTCTTCGTTGGTGTATTTAGGAGATTTTGTTGAAAAGAATGGAAATAAAATGCCAATAAAAGGTATTATGTAAAATGAAAAGAGAAAACATTTCTGAAAAAAACAAAAGAAAATTAAAAAAAATGTTTTTTATTTCTTGCGTTTGTAGTTGCATCAGTTACAGTCTCCGTTTTGAGCTTCTTTTTGTTCTTAATCGTCACGTTAATGTACCCCTCTAATTTGTTGCATCCAGTGTGTCTGTTTCCCTGACTTTCCTGCTGGTGTTTTGGTCTTCTTTTTCAGTGATTTTATAGTTACCGTGTATGTCCAAAGTACCTTGTTTTTTCAAGAATTAGAGGCATTTATTTCTGGTGATAGAAATTCATTTCTCGTCATAATGTAGTTCGGATCCCACAATAAACTGTAGGTCCCGTTGCTAGGTAACCAGTTGGTTCTTAGCCACGTAAAATAAATCTAATCCTTCGGCCAGCCCTAGGAGAGCTGTTAATCAGCTCAGTGGTCTGGTTAAACTGAGATATACTTAAACAACAACCTTATGTTTTCGGAAATAACCCCTGTAGATACCATAGTCTCTTCACAGAATTTCTCTGTAGTATCTCTTAAGTACTTTTTTCAGCACATTTCACATATTTATCTTTGAGAGTCTGTGTTGAAACAAACGATTCTGAGCAATGCGGATAGCTTTATGGCTTAAGACACCTCCACTCAATATTTTTTAGAAATAATTATCCAGTTTCAAATGTTTTGCAAAGACCGGAAATCATATTCACTTCATAATCGCACTTTTTTCAGTGAAGAATCCTACCATTGTATTTTTTTTTTATTGATTTGTATGGGTCATTGTAAGCATAACGTAATGATAAGAGCATAGAATGGTTTTTCAGTTTCGGTGTTCTTAAGTTTTGTTTTGTAGGACTGTCTTGAGAGAGAGAGAGAGAGAGAGAGAGAGAGAGAGAGAGAGAGAGATGATTAGGTGACTAATCTGGAAGTAATGCCATTACGCAATCATTATTGGAAGTATGAATGACAAAGCTGCTTGGGGTTTACGCTAGAAGGTAGCACAGTGGAAATCTCAAAGGTCGCTTTAACATTGAGAGGATAAAATAAAAAAGAGAGAGCCTTTGTGGAATTCCGATTCAGACCTTGGGATGTTGCACTCTTATAGAAGTCGTGGCGTCTTGTCATGTCCAAAGGAAAACCGTAAGAGCTGCAGTCGAGATTAAAGTAGATTTAGTTACCCTTTAAAGGAAGCAGAATTACTACCTCGAACCATGCATGTATGAAGCGTTGGTATATAGTTCTCATTTAGATGACAAAAAATGAGAAATCGCCTAGGATCAGAAAGTTATGAAAGGTGACTAAATCTTTAATGTTACGGACGCGCAAGGTTGTTCTTCCTGCACCTAATTTCGATATCACGTCTGGGTTGATATACCAAAAAATCTTAGGCAGGTCATATTAGACGAGTACATCCTGGAATTGCATAGCAAGATTAGTCTGGGACTGGGGGAAGAAGATGAAAGAGTAGAAATAGATGGGAAAAATTGACTCGAGCGGCCGACCCTGCTATACAGTGGAATTAATAAGGGCGAAAGAAGAGAAAGATTAGTAAGTTTGCTTTTAAGATTTAAGGCAAGCCCAACAAACAAAGAGGGAAGGAAATCATTTACCCGTCTCTCAGAAAAAGGAAAGGTATGAGTATTAGAGCAAACAAAAACAGGAGGGTAATATATCAAAGGTGAGGTTAGATGAAGAAAGTCTTTAAACAGATTATTACTACTTCAAATGTGACGTGGCAGGTGCTGTAGTCCACTGTAAAATTATTAAAGGATCTGACTTGATGGATGTGCTTTGGCCCTTAAAGAAACATTGGAAAATTAAGGTAAAAATGAGATTTCCAGTTCCTTTTGTGAAACAACAAAAAGATAAACATTTAGGTAAAATTTGTTTAATTAAAAATCCACTTACATGTTGAGTTGTTAAGTATCTTCACCCTTTCACCATTTCATATTTATGATAACAGCAAATCTTCTGTCAGAAACTCTCTCTCTCTCTCTCTCTCTCTCTCTCTCTCTCTCTCTCTCTCTCTCTCTCTCTCTCTCTCTCTCTCTCTCTCTCTCTCTCAAACAAGCATCCATTCAGAGCTTTCTGCAAAGAAAAGGGTTCACACAACTTAATGTGTTTACAGTGCCTTCTGTTGTCATTTGAATATATCAAGTAATAGGGCTGTGAAGTTATGTCGTCTAGGATGCACATTGTGTTTATTGCTTGAAATTGAGTTTCACCATCTTGTGAGTACTTGGAAATGGTAAGATGTTCTAGTGTGCAGTCACTCTTTGTGAAGAAAGTTTTACGATCCTTATTCTTGAGAATTGTCCCTACCTATTGTCGCTTTTATTCTCGGCACGTAAATGTGTCAAGTCTACCCTTTATATATCAACTGCATTTCTTTAGAATATACTTGAGGTTTTTATGGATGTAATTTGAAGCAAAGTGGGAAGAGAAACCGCTGTATTTGTGAGTATTCTTGGTATTTTACTGCATAGAAAAGTACATTGGATATAAATCTCGATTGTCCCAGCATAATGATATTTTTCTTCTCGCCTGGAAAAAAATAATAGACTCTTGAATATTTGTTACTGGTGTCTTAAATACCTTTAATAAATAACATGTAAACCTCAATAATATTTTGCAAAAATAACCCGACTAAAAAAATTTGATGCGTAGAATTTATATAAATATTTAAAAACAAAATATAGGCTATTTCCTCTTATTCCTTATTGTTTATCAGATGTTAATTTCCTTTCACTTCAGGTACACCGATTGATAAATTATTGTAGCGTGTCAGATACTTGATTTATTTTCGAAATCTCAGATTATATGTTGTATTTTCTATTTTATTTGGGAATTGACAGTTCTATTTTATTTAGTTTGTTCAATTGTTTTCTTTATCACAGATGTAGTGTTTGTTTATTTATTGTCTCATATAAAAAATGTTGAAATCTACTTCCTAATTTATTTAGACTGTTCGAATTTTTCGTCATCACAGATGTGTTGCTTGTTTGTTTATTTTTTTATTTTGAAAAATAAAAAAGACATCTACTTTTTGTTCCCTCCAGCTGGAACGATCCTACGAGCAGATCATCGTGCCCCTGGAGACCTTCCGAAAGGAGGCGATCGGGGGCGCCAAGGAGGGTCGCAAGAAGTTCGAGAAACAGACGCAGAAGTTCTGTCAGTCTCAAGAGCGATACCTCAACCTCTCGACGAAGAAGGACGACCAAGTGTTGCAGGAAGTAAGTACCGAGATTTGTTTTCGAAATGATTATAACTCTAAGCTATTCATTTTTTTTTTTATTCGAAAGCCTTTCTATTTTCCATCTTGTACCTACGTTGTATGATAATGATGAATTGTAAACGCCTTTTTTTTTGTACAGCTGAGGAACCGTAGACACCTTTTATGTATAAACGATGAATCGAAGACGTCTTTTACGTATGAATCGATGAATTTTCTCTTCATTAATAAGGCAGAAATTAGGGAGAAGAGGCGTATTTTCAAAGGCTGTTGCCCATCGCAGAAAGCTCTGCCACATTCACGGGAATTTAATAGAAGACTCAGTAAGTCTTTGTTGTTACCTTATACTCGATTATGTTATTCAACTGGTTGGTAATTGTTGGTGTAACACGGAATGTCTTTTGTGTATCATTTACACCGGATTTGATAATAGTATAATTCGTTAGACCCAATGATCTGTATAGAATCTCTTGTTTAAGTTCCTAAGGGGTAGATGTCAGTGAAAATTCTGCGTTAGTATCGGAAGAAATCGCCTTTCACACGGCGGCACAAACTTACACAAAATATATGCTTATCCACTATCCAGTTTTTTCGTTCTTTGGAAAAGTGCTCATATTTATATAAAAAAATGGCCAAGTTCGATTTTATTCAGTGTTTTAAATTTCTCCGTGAAAACGGCAATGAAATCGTATGAAATGCTTCACATCTTGAACAGAAATAAGTGGCAATTGCGTCTGATAACATGCCCATTAAGATAATGGTGCACAGCTTTATCGAATTACCTTAATGGGTATCTTATCCGTGATTTCTGAGTAAGAGTCCTCTTTAATTTCCCGCGTGGGAAGAGGAAAAAGGAGAGGGAGCTCAAATGGTCCCTAATGGGCATAAGTACAGTGGCAAGTGGCATTGACACGCTCAAGGGGTGAACCTTGACCTTTTCCTCCATACATGATGTCATTGCTGAAACAGATACTTGTGTCCGCTGTTCTATTGATATGGACCCGTTGTGTCATCTGGTTTCGCCTGCTAGATTCTCCATGAGTGTATTTGAGTGTGGTGTTTCTGGACATATTTACACTGTCTCTCACACACATACACAGACGCATATATATATATATATATATATATATATATATATATATATATATATATATATATATATATATATATATATATATATATATATATATATATATATATATATATATGATTTCTGTCAGTTTTACACGCTTGACATTTTTATATTTACAGTTATTCAGCCACAGATATTGTTTGACATCGAATTCCCTTCATCTTGGGAACAACTTACAGTAAAGGGGAATTATAATTGATGAGTGCTTCTGCGCCGGCCGGGATTCGAACCGTGGCCTGGTTTAAAAACAACGATAGACCGTGACTTTGACCACTCGGCTTTCGTTGTGTGTGTGTGTATATATATATACACATATACACACACATCATACATACATACATACATAGTGTACATACATATATAATTATGTTTATGCAGTTCTTTTAACTTTGTCGTCAGTCTGTCCGAATAACGTAATATTTTTATTATCATTAATTTGGGTTCCTTTACCTCGTCAACGAGAGTTTAGAGTGCCATTCAACCGAAAAACCGTGAGAATGCGTTCGCTTTAATGAGCGTTTTGTGTGCTGCGAGGTTTTCCAGTTGCAGTTTTCCCAAAAGCTGGGACCATTAGTTTTCACCTTCAGGGTCCGAGTCGAGGAGGAGATATTCTCGAGATAATTCGACGAGGCGCCTAGCGGGTTGTATGAGAAAGTTTGTTTTTTATATATTTATTTTTTTTTTTGTGCTGGGTGTAGTTCATGCTTGTTAGAATTATTGTGGTTGTACATTGAGATGTATATCTATGTCTATATCAGTAACTGTGTGTGTGTGTGTATATATATATATATATATATATATATATATATATATATATATATATATATATATATATATATATATATATATATATATATATGTATGTATGTATGTATGTGTGTCTGTATATGTAAGCGTGCATGTCTGTATTCATAATAGGCCTTTGTATGTGTGTGTATTCATATTTTATGTGAATATACACATATTATAAATACAGACGTGCACACACACATACGTACACGCACACACATATACATACATACATCCATACATATATATATGTGTGTGTGTGTGTGATCTTGTTAACATGTATAAATAACCCCCAAAATAATGGTTATTAATGTTTAAATTTTTATGAATATTTTAACGTTTAAGATTTATCGTATCCTCGTTTATCAGTAGCCTTGTAAATTACATAGATAATACTTAGCCTGTCTTTGGTTAGCTGACATCCTGATGTAATCTTGTAAGGAAGAAGATTTCAACTCTCAACCTTAGTGTTGATTCAGAAAACTTCTTATTTGGAGTGCCCAATTAAGAGTGCCTTGTATCAACCACTGTCTTGCTGTGAGAGAGAGAGAGAGAGAGAGAGAGAGAGAGAGAGAGAGAGAGAGAGAGAGAGAGAGAGAGAATTTAATGGCTTCTAAAAATACTATTCTAATGTCGGTCGGGTATGTTTTACCCTCAATGGAAGAACGTATTTGCATGCCAGCGAACTCTTTTAATTAACAAGTTTAGATTTCTGAGAGAGAGAGAGAGAGAGAGAGAGAGAGAGAGAGAGAGAGAGAGAGAGAGAGAGAGGTTTGTTTAGAAAGACAGTGGGTTATGTTTTTTGTTGCAGAAGTCATTGGAGATGTATTTCCAGAGTCACATGAATTAGCATTTCGGAAATTGTACAAGTTTTAAATGAAATTTTCTTCTATAATTTAGTCCATATGGGAGGCATTGAATTCTCTTGCCTTATATCGTATTCTCCTTGCACATTGCAAAGATCATTGCGTAGCCGCTGGAGGCTCTCATAACGCAGTTTTGATTTATTTAGGCGTATGGCACCATGTGGTATTTATCAAGGAAGAGGGTACAGACTGTAGTGTACACCAAGAGCATCATATTGTACTGAAGGTTCCCTGCAGCTTCCTTTCGACCCAGCTGCGCTTAATTCTTCCTTTTACTTGTTGTTTGTTCCTTTTGGTTCACTCTCTCGTAGCTGTTCAGCTGTTGTATCTTTTGCTCTTGCCTCATTGATTACTTGTCAGCAAGTAACAAATGAGATTCTAGAATTGCGGCTGAGAGAGTCTCTCTCTCTCTCTCTCTCTCTCTCTCTCTCTCTCTCTCTCTCTCTCTCTCTCTCTCCTTGTGGACTAGGAGAGAAACATACGGTGCATGTTTACTTAGAATCCAGTATGCCTCTCTTGATCTCAGCAGTGAACTTAGTTTTTAGTATTCAGTAGACTGTTGTGGGGCATAGTAAACTCCAGTAGTGAAAACACATTCTCCGTGTTTGTCTTGAATGGTTAAGAAAACAAACCACTCTATAAAACCAAGTTTAAGTTTGTAAATATAAAACAGGAGTTTTCGGCCATCTCCAAGATCCTCTGCAGCTGAAGAGGACCTCTTTGAAGGCAGAAAGCTGCTGTTTTATATTTATTCATAAAGGCTTGGTTTTACACAGTGGATTTTTCTTCTTAAGCATAGTTGACTATGGAAAGCATGAAAGGAAAACGAGATCTGTATAATCCCTGTGCCGTCAAAATGTATACTATCTTTGTGACCACTGGATGTTTTGTTTCTCTCCATGAACCAACTTACTATTGTCTTGAATTAATCTGATTGCTTACGTAGCGTATCTCTTGAGTCTCATTATCTCGGGCAGGGAAGGCAAGGGGAACCAAGAACTTGCGTTTTATGGAATTCGGTTTTGCTGCCGGAATCGTCCTTGACGTGGCTGTGCCCTTGAAGTGTCAGTTTTTTTGTCGCCTTAATTTTTGTTTTATTTAATTCATAAAGGGTCTTTATAGTCAATCTCGTTGGTTAGGTAATTTAGCAAGAATAAGTAACGTAGATAATGGCTTCTTTTAAGGATTTTTTTTGTATAACGTTATATAATTTGATAAACAGGTAATAAAATGTACTTGCATTGGGTCCATTGCTAATTACAAATTGCAGTGTGTTGTGCACACAACTTAGCCCGATTACTTGCACCTTCCCTTCTCTTCACCAACGCCGACCCTGTGTCTCCAGAGACTTCAGTCTTGGGCACTTTCTTCCCAGTCACCTATTACGTATTTGGTCTCTTTCTTCCTAATCACTAATTGATATCCTTTATGCGCACTGAATTTACATATAAGATACAACCCTAGAAAACTACATTGAGGATGCTTTCAGTTTTTGTCTTGGTAGTTGGTAAGGTAATAAACTCACACTAAAAGAAACATTTTCAGTCATACTGTATATTTTTTCATTAATGTACTTGCATTGGGTCCATTGCTCATTACAAATTGCAGTGTGTTGTGCACACAACTTAGCCCGATTACTTGCACCTTCCCTTCTCTTCACCAACGCCGACCCTGTGTCTCCAGAGACTTCAGTCTTGGGCACTTTCTTCCCAGTCACCTATTACGTATTTGGTCTCTTTCTTCCTAATCACTAATTGATATCCTTTATGTGCACTGAATTTACACATAAGATACAACCCTAGAAAACTACATTGAGGATGCTTTCAGTTTTTGTCTTGGTAGTTGGTAAGGTAATAAACTCACACTAAAAGAAACATTTTCAGTCATACTGTATATTTTTTCATTAATAATAGCATTAACATTATGGAAATCTCGTCCTATATCTTCCCTTTACATCCAGTAACCGAGCTGGATATTTGGGAAACAAACCCTTCTCAGTCTCTTCATTAGACTAAATTCAATATTCAGGAAAAACTGTGCAACTATGTAGTACTTTTATCCTTCTTTCCAAAGGGATTGAATCTTGTTAGGATGATGAAAGGGGGTTTTTCTCTATCCCTTGAAAGCGTCAGGTGATGTGACGATTATGTATTCTTGGTGGAGTAATGATTGCAAAGACTACTTTGCACACTGAAAGGCGGGGCTTAATTGCGCAAGGTTTAAAGTTCACCCACTCTTCCCCCCCTCCCTCCCCTCTCGTGTGTTGAACGGGCTAAATCTGATTAGTCAGAGAGTGGGCTTTTGAAAAGCAACGATAATTTGCGACGCGGAACGAACTAACCCTTTTATTTCGTGCTTAGGTGGGTGGACAGAAAGAGAGACAGACAGACAGACAGAGACGTAAGTTTGCCTTACTAGAGCTGCGTTCTTGGAACGGTGAAAACGTACTTTTGTCACCCCTATAGTGTTGTGTCCGTTATGAAAAGATTTTGTTGATATGAGAGAGAGAGAGAGAGAGGAGCAATTTTTCTTATCTCAGCATGTAGGAGTTTTTTTAACTTCTGTAAATACATACGACTGAAGACTCGCAAACCTATTGCATTAGTAGCTCTGAATGATTATGAGTTTTATTGATATAGGAGCTTGAAAGGGATAAAAGATACCATTTTCTCCATGTCCATTTCCGCTAGCTGTATTTTAATTTCTTCCATATAGATGGATGCAGATACAATGAATTAATTCCCCTTGTATGTAGTGCCCATCCTTCATTTTTGTGTGTACCTTTATATGTGTGTAACGCCTTTACTATCAATGATATTAGTAATTATCAGTATTTAAAGATATTCAGCATCAATAACAGCCCGTCAGTAGATAAATTTTGGAAAAATGGTAATTGTGTGCCAGGTATGAGATTAGCCGTTGGTCACGGAGATATGTTTTCATTTTTAGTCCACGAGATGTTTAATTATATATTTTTTATTTGTATAAATGCATCAATCATTCCTCGTGATTTCACTCAGTTTTGTGACGCTTTTTCTTCGAGGTTGATTGTTATTTAAAGTGCTTTTTGGTAATGTTTATTGGTCGCATCTAATTTGGCAGTGCCTACAATCTCTCTCTCTCTCTCTCTCTCTCTCTCTCTCTCTCTCTCTCTCTCTCTCTCTCTCTCTCTAACCCCAGTAAACGATGGCACGGGAATGAAAGGGTCATGGGACACAGATGATCATGTACAAAAAAACTCTCTCTCTCTCTCTCTCTCTCTCTCTCTCTCTCTCTCTCTCTCTCTCTCTCTCTCTCTCTCTCTCTCTCACCCCAAGAATCTATAGTACGGGGATGGAAGGGTCTTGGGATACAGATGATCATGTACAAAAAAAAAAAAAAGGACCATCGCCCTCAGAAGAGGCGTTTTCACATTTAAATTAGATATTGCAACACCCTCCCTCGGGGATTCCAGGCCGGGGTCTCGGAGGCTCCTGTCCGCCCACAGAACTCTTCCAATAAAGACTCGGGGGTAATCAGATCCCCAGAGGGGTCTTTGGAAGACCCCCGAGTCAAAGCCAATTTTGGTGGAAGGTTCCCTTTTTAATGTCTTCCTCGTCACGGCGGGACGGCGATTTCTGTCTTCGTGGTGTGTTTAGCAACCTTCTTTATTGTTTATTTTTTATCTGCATTATAACTTTTACTTCTGTTTTTGAAGTTCCAATGTCGTGCAATTGGAACTTCAAAAGAGCTCGAGCGAAGATGCAATTCATTACTACCCTAATGCAACTCAACTTGCATTTTTATAATTTAACTATGTTTTTATTTATTTAATTATTTATATGTTAATTTATCTGTTTTTATAGTAACTGATCTCCTCTTTCTTTTATTTCCCATTACCTTCTGTTTCATTCTTTTGAATGAACACCATGTTCTTTGGAAGTTTAAATTTCAAGTCATTGGCCCCCCGTGGGCTTTTTTCATATGAAATGGGTTCATCTGAATAATAATAATAATAATAATAATAATAATAATAATAATAATAATAATAATAATAATAATAATAATAATAATAATAATAATTTATGATTTGATCCAATTTCCTTGTTTGCCAACACTGCAGTGTTCTTTTGACTGTTATGCTGATACTATCGAAACTTTTAAACTCTGTGTCATTATGGATTTTTTTGGGGGTGGGGAAGGCCGGGGGCGGGGAGGGCGGGTGGGAATCGTCTCTGAAGAGTTGATTTCGTTCCTTTTCCATTTCCGTGGAAGTTCCACCAACGCTGCCGTGGCAAATGTGATTACATCTCCAAGCACCGTACCTGACAGCCACTGGACAGTCTTTCTTTCGGGGAAGCGAGAATATTTGGCTGCAGGCAAATATATAGGTGACGTTATTACCCTCAATTTGCCGGGGAAATTCCTTCGGCGAAGGTTTGCATTTAAGTGGAGAGAGAGAGAGAGAGAGAGAGAGAGAGAGAGAGAGAGAGAGAGAGAGAGAGAGAGAGAGAGAGAGCTATATCTTAACGTAAGAATTATGGAAATAAGATTGTGTATGCATGCATATGTATACAGATATATGTATGTATATATATTTATATATACATACTGTATGTATATGCATATGTATATTTATATATACAGTACATATATATTATATATATATATCTGTATGTTTATGTATTATGTATGTTTGTGAATTACGCTACAAAGGAATGTCAACAGAGAGATTGGAAGAGGGTTAATATCTAAATTTATTCCATAAGACCAGATAAATTTGGAAGAGAAGCTAAAGGTATGATCCTAGTGTCCATGCAGAAAAGACACTGACAAACTGGACACCAGTGAGCAGAATGTTAATGCTGGAAAGATTTAAATAAAAACATTGCAATATAAGCATTATAGTCTGCTGTGTAGTAACGAATGAACACTCCAGAGAAATAGAAGATGAATAGAACTGCAAAATGGGAGTTAAGAGTTATTATTGAGTAGCAGTTGTCACACCGGAGCCGAAATTAACAGCATCCAGCCAGAAAGTTGAGAGAGTGTCTAGGTTCGATGGTGTAATGCCTCTTTCAGATGATCATCAAGAAGCTTTTGCAGTTGGATATCGAAATAGATTTGCAGTTCTAGAATCCATATCTGAGGAGGAACAGACAACAGGGACTAGTTTGACATCAAAGATGCTTATTAGCCTGCTGGAAAAGAAATACCGGAATGTAGGGTAACAAGACTCAAACTTGCACATCGGATGTGGCCTGGGATACGATAAAGGATCATTAAAAGCAAATGGTACGTGTAAACAAATTTCAGGAGGATATAAAAACGTGTTATGTACTCAAGCCTAGATAATGAAGTTCAGTGAAGATCAAGAAGAGATAAGATATAATATTTGGACAAACAAACTGATGATGTTGACAAAGCCATATATGCAGGGAGTGGCATTGATGTTAGGGTAGCCCAGTGAATTATTAATGAAATATCGATGGGCGAAGAGAATAAGAGGGAAAATACCCGTGGAAAGGAGGTGAATAGTCATGAATAAAAGATATGATGGGGATAATTTGATTGATGTACTAGAAGGTGACGAAGTACCTGAATGTGACTATGAATGAAATCAGAGTTTTTGTATTAGAAATAATACTACATTTAAGCGATAAATTAAAACAGGTTATGATTAAATTGCTGCTTCGTATACTACGAGACACTTTTGCAGAATGAGAAAAGTGGAAGTAAAAGCTGCTACCTACACAGTACACTAACAGCCTGCTACATAATTCAACTGCTTAGGTTAAAACAGGCCTACTAGATTTTTAAGCAACCGCACAGATCAAGGAATCAGGACTGGAAATTTGTACCGAATCGGGGACAGAATATTAACAAGGACCGTCTATTAAGAAATAGAACAGAATCATATCATGGCGATGAGGGGGAAAAAAAAAAAAGAAAGGAACGCGCTGAAATCCTTTCCGAGCCATAAAGGAAACCACATGGCCGTGCAATTTGATTGTGGGGGACATGTGGTCCTTCATGGTCCTTCACGGTTAATCTCTCCCGCCTCATGGCCACCTGTCATCACGACGCTAGCTTGCAATTTGTCCCACTGAGCTCAGGTTACGCGCGCAGGAAATTCTCCGACCATTGTTGCTGCGACGTCAGGTTCTTCTGATGCCAAGGCAGCCGGGCATCTGGCCCAAGGGATGCCGAGGATTTCCTCCGAGGGATAGGCATCCGATCCTATTTTTGAAAGGCGGTGCAATACGACCTATCAGATACGACCATTTTATTGTTTATTGTGGTGATCACTAGGATTTCCTCCAAGGAATGGACGTCTGATCTTATTTTTTAAAGGCAGTGCAGTACTAATATTAAAGGCAGTGCATTATTAATATTGAACAGATCATTTTATTTCTTATTGTGCTGATATCATGTACATGATTCGTTCTGCGCATTCTTAAGCATGCTAGTAATTTTTTTTAATTTAAAACTCTGATACTGTAAATTATATTCGTGGCTGTGTTTTGTGGTGTACGAAGTAGAATTCATGTGCTATTCTTTTAATTTATTTGCTGGTTTTGTTTGTGTTCTTTTCGAGTGAACAAATTAAGACAGTTAAGAATGTTATGATTATTTTTGCTTATGTTTGTTTTTGTTCTTTTTATTCCTAAGTAAATTTTGTAAGTCTGAAACATTTTTTTATTAATTGCATTCGTTTGTTTATCTTACGGTTCAAGAGAGGTTATAAATATCCGGGAAAGGAAACCATAGTAACCGCATTTTAAGCAGTTCACTGTTATTTACAATGGTTTTCTGATAAGCGAGAGGCTTAGTAAATGTTAAAACTGGTAAATGATTCGTGACTGCATGTCTAAATTTAATACAAGTCCCTAATTTTTTATGTTCCTTTGGTTGATTGATCCCTCAGTTATGAATTCTACTATTGCAGGATTTTTTAGATTTTCGATAGATCAATAAACGGCTTGATTTTAACCTCAATTTAGAAAGGCTGCTAATTTATTCCCACTTATACCTGCATTTTAATAGTGTGGAAACTGACTTAATTTCTCTTTGGAAATTACTGAATTTTTTTTTCTATTTACCAGGAATTAGGAATTCCAAAAGTTAATACCTCAAGATTCCTAATGCTTCTCACCTATCAGGCGAGATCCCAATTTTTTGCTAATATATCTTATTACTACCCCCCCCATTACCCCTGAAGACTTAGCCTACCTAAACGCATTAGGTTACGCGTGGAATCCGTCGTCTGAAAAAAAAGACACGAAAACACGCTTGAAAAAACTAAAAATAACTATTCATAATGTTTCTTAACGCAGTTGTTCACGGTGCTCAATTCCACTAATTGACATGTGTTGTTCAGATAACTCTTCGCTATCAAGTTGCGTCTCACATAACGGAGCAGAATGCTCATTTGATGATGACCATTCTGCGGTTACTCTCGAGACGAAGGCTAATAGAAATAATGGTGACGTCATGTGTTTTATTAAATTTGAGGCTGTTTAAGAGCGAGAGAGGGGAGGGGGCAGGGGAGGCGGGAGGGGGGGGGAGAGGGAAGGAGGGAGGGAGAGAGGGTTACGTCACCTCCCTTAATAGTACAGAACGACAGTCTCTCTCTCTCTCTCTCTCTCTCTCTCTCTCTCTCTCTCTCTCTCTCTCTCTCTCTTCCCCCTTGGGCTCTTAAATGATCATTATTAACTTCATCTATCCCTGGGGTACATTAACCTCTCTCTCTCTCTCTCTCTCTCTCTCTCTCTCTCTCTCTCTCTCTCTCTCTCTCAAGGCCACGTGATATTTTATTTGTTTTTCTTAAATGCCATCGGTGGCGCAGCGAGAGTGACATTAGAAACACGAAAAACATGAATTCAAGGGAAGGGATGATATATAGGCCCTGGTGCCCATATCGGGGCTTCTCTATTAGATAATTGAATGCAATTGTTGGAAGGACACGACTCCGAGGGGCGGAGAGTAATGCGAGTAAACTCTGTTGCGACAGAAAGGTGCGATGTCGTTTGATGGAGATGAAGTTTGGGAAATGTCGTTTTTGGGAAGAGTCGATTCGAGTGTTTTGGAATGGGTCGGTTCGAGTTTAAGAAGGGATTTGTAGATAAGAAAGTAAGGATGTATACAGTTCTTCAACTATATTAGTTTCCTCCTAGCTAGAGTACACGTTAACTATCACATACTTTAGTCAGTGCCTTCATGCAACATTCAGTTCCCTTCTAACATCATATAACTTGATAACTACTTCAGTTTCCTAAAAACTACATATCGCTTGTAGAACTATATTAGTATTTTTCCAATGAGATAGTTTTCTTAAGCTATATGCATCCATTTACTTTCTAATCTTCAAATGGATGCATCCATATACGCATCCATTTGGAGATAAGAAAGTAAATGGATGCGTATAGCTTAAGAAAACTATCTCATTGGAAAAATATTAATATAGTTCTACAAGCGATATGTAGTTTTTAGGAAACAAGTAGTTTATAAAGTTATATGATGTTAGACGGGAATTGAATGTTGTTGGAAGGCATTGACTAAAGTATGTGATAGTTAACGTCTACTCTAGGTAGGAGGAAACGAATATACTTGAACTGTATACATCGTTAGAGGGAAGTGAACATAATATACAGAAGCTGTATCTAAGTAGAAGAATATTGATGTAATACGAAAGGTACACGCCATTTTTAGTATACGAATGCTGTATAAAAACTGATACATCCTTAGAAACAAATGAAAGGTATACAAAAAAAAAAGAAGAAAGAAACGTGTCGTCAGGTGCATAAAAAAAGATACGTGTCGTTAGGTATATTTAAAAGAAGATACGTGTCGTTAGTTGTATTTAAAAAAAGATACGTGTCGTTAAGTGTATTTAAAAAAAGATACGTGTCGTTAGGTGTATAAAAAAAAGATACGTGTCGTTAGGTATACAAAAAAAAGAAACGTGTCGTTAGGTGTATAAAGCAGATACACGTCGTTAGGTGTAAAAAAAAAGATACGTGTCGTTAGTTGCATAAAAAAAAAGATACTTGTCATTAGATGTATAGAAAAAGAGATACTTGTCGCTAGGTGTATGAAAAAAAAAACTTGTCGCTAGGTGTATAAAAAAAAGATATTTGTCGCTAGGTGTATGAAAAAAAAGATGCTTGTCGCTAGGTGTATAAAAAAAGATACTTGTCGCTAGGTGTATAAAAAAAAAAGATGTGTCCTGGAAAGCAGATGAATGATCTACAAGAACTTTTACCATCTCGTATAAAAATATAGCATAGCAAAGTTATAACTAGTTAGAATATTAAGGTAAGAAAAGGAACGTGATATTTTTAGGATACGAATGCAGTATAAAAAGTGACATATCCTAAAAAAGATACATGTCTGTGGAAGCGAACGAATGATCTACAAGTAATTATAGCAAATCGTAAGAAAATATAGTATAGCAAAACTATATCTACTCAGAAGAATATTAATGTATGAAACGGTACATGCCATTTTAGGATAGGAATGTAGTATAAAACCTGATATATCTCTTGAAGCAAATGAAAGGTGTATTGGAAAGGGTTCCTGTTTTTGGAAGCAAACGAATGAACCACGAGAAATTATACCAAATCGTATAGAAATATAGTTGGAAGAATAATAATTCCTGAAAAGGTACATGCCATTTTTAGGATACGAATGCAGTATCAAAACTGACATATCCCTAGAAGCAAATGAAAGGTATATATAAAAAAGATACTTTTCATAAAAAAAAAATGAATTGACATCAAACCATAAAATGATAACCGAACCGCGAAAAGGAAATGAATAAAGCGAGAGGTAGGAAGGCCGCCCGTGTGACGTGGCGCGATGCGCGCACCAGCCTTAATCAATTAATTAAGAGCGGAGACCGGATCTCAAGAGGACGGATGGATGAAGAGGAGTCCCTCGAGCATTATTTAAGTTGACGAAGTTTTATGACCCCGCTGCTGTTAAAGGGTGATTAGCATCTCTCGTTGTCCTCGTTGTTTGTCACTGACGTGGTCGTTGTTGTCTTCATTTCGTTGGTGGGTTCTTCGCAGAGTCAACTGAGGAACATTAGGAAATTTTTTTTTATAGGTTTTTAAATTGGTGTGCTGTAAACATCTCAGTCATTTCCTCTTGTGGTGGTGGATTCACCACATGAATATATCTAGCGCTGTCATGTTCTTGTTTCCGTGTTCTGAGAATCTTTGCTTCTTTTTAATGATTGAAAATCATTTTCTACCCATTGGCTTGTATTTTTTCAGAAATTTTTAATTACTTTTTAATTTTGTGTGCAGGTATTCATGTCAAGGACAAGACACTTGACATTCCTTCTCCATCGGAGAGTATGAGCTGGGATCAGATCCTGTTGTGCTTGTGAATATATTCAATGGAGTCAATGAGGAGGAAATTGGGAGAGAAACTTTATAATGCAGGGAAATGAAAAGAATAAATGGAATCATTGAGATATATATGTGCATATATAAAGAGAGAGATATATACATATATTATATTTATATATATATATATATATATATATATATATATATATATATATATATATATATAGAGAGAGAGAGAGAGAGAGAGAGAGAGAGAGAGAGAGAGAGAGAGAGAGAGAGGTGCTTAAATGATTTTTATGATTGGTTATTGTAGGTAATCAGAATCAAGATTTATACATGCATTAAAAAATGTGTGGCAAGTAAAGCAATTGAACTACAGCAGTTCTCTTTTTATTATGCAGTAGATTTCAGTAGCAAGCAAAAAAGTTGAACCAGAACAGAATCCTTGTCTAAAGTAGCCAACATCCCTATGCATTAGGTGCAAATGCGAATCACTGATGGTAGGATAAACAGGCCAGCCATCAAAATATGTTTGTAGGTTATATATTTCAAGGTCATATGCGTGTGATGAATATGTTGCTGATGGTAGTGTTGACAGTATGATGGTATGTCGACAGTAGGAACTATTCTGGTATAATCTGTTGTTCGTGTGATGTATATACGTGTTTTGTTTATTTTGGGTGGTGGTGAAATATGTCATCTATCTTAGCCTGTATATCAGCTTGTAAGGTTTGTTATCTATATAAATCTATGTAATAGCTACTAAGGAAACTGGCCAGGAGAATTCGGGTTTATGTATAAGGAGATAGAGATAATCAGGACCTAGCAAAAATAGAAGAATAAATAAAGGCTACGAGAAGTTTTAAGTTATACATGTTATACATGCAGGTGGAGGGAAAGTTTGATGCTTTGTCAGCAAGACAAATAGGAATATGTTAAGCAAGGGATATGTGAAGCAAGGAAACAGGCAGAGAGAGAGAGAGAGAGAGAGAGAGAGAGAGAGAGAGAGAGAGAGAGAGAGAGAGAGAGAGAGAATATGTCAGCAACCTACCACTTGACATTCTCATTGTGCGACGCATCCATCTCGTCCTTACGAGGACCACCTCTTCATGAGGGTAGCTCATCCTCTCTCTCTCTCTCTCTCTTTTCCCCCTTCATTAGATACATCTTTATTCTTCCGCCTTTGACACCTCTGAAAGAGAGAGAGAGAGAGAGAGAGAGAGAGAGAGAGAGAGAGAGAGAGAGAGAGAGAGAGAGAGAGGACTAAGGGATTGAGTTTACAAAGCTCCGTGAAATTGAAGGCCCTAATTGCCTTCGCTCGACACTTTACTGGAGTTTTGAATTTGTAGTGAAAATAAAGTATTCTATAACTGGTACCTGCTTTTATCTCTCTCTCTCTCTCTCTCTCTCTCTCTCTCTCTCTCTCTCTCTCGTCAAGGGTCTCAGGAATCAATTCTATTGTGGTACATGATGTGATTTTGAATTTTAAATGAAAGTATAATATTTAATATATTTATTATTACCTATGTTCTACCACATTCGATTCTTAATCAAGCTATATGAATTAAGTTTTCTCTTTTCTCTCTCTCTCTCTCTCTCTCTCTCTCTCTCTCTCTCTCTCTCTCTCTCTCTCTCTAGTCAAGGGTCTCAGGAATCAGTTCTGTTGTGGTATCTGATTGTGACTGTTATTACCTGTATTTTACCACATTCGATTCTTAATCAACCTCTGTGAATTAAGGTCTCTCTCTCTCTCTCTCTCTCTCTCTCTCTCTCTCTCTCTCTCTCTCTCTCTCTCTCTCTCTCTCTCTCTCTCGTCAAGGGCCTCAGGAATCAATTCTGTTGTGGTATCTGATTGTGACTGTTGGGGAGATGAATTAATCATGTCTTGTAATGTTGGGGCGTAGAGAACAATTCTCTTGTTAAGGACCTTATCTGATATAGGGGTGGAAGAAAAATGTTGAAATTGATGAATTAAAGTTTAGGTCTGACCCTAGCTGAAGAAAGAGACTTATAAGATAGAAGGTGGTAGGATTGGGAACACACAAGCTTGGAGGGAAGTCAGGTGCTAGATCCTTCTTGGAATGTTCAGAGCAACCGTTTAATTTTTTTTTTTTTTTGTATAAAAGAAAACGTTTACTGCCAACCTTTTATTCTGCTTTATCAGATTTACCCTCGACGTCAATGGTCTTTATTATTGTGACGCCAGTGGGTCAATCACGTCAATTGATGATCGGTCAATCGGAAACTTCCGACGGGAAGGGGAGTCCCTCCCGCTGGCTGAAAATTTGGGATCGGTTGAATGATGTGGCGGGTTGTCTCTGAGGGTGGTCGGGCGGGTGGGCGGTCTGGTCTGGTCTGGCATGCGGCTTGGGGTGGCAGCGTGTCCAACAATCAATACGAGAGAGAGAGAGAGAGAGAGAGAGAGAGAGAGAGAGAGAGAGAGAGAGAGAGAGAATATAAAAAAATGCTTGTTATTGCGATGAAAGAGTTTGATGATATGTAATGGTGAAAGAGAGAGAGAGAGAGAGAGAGAGAGAGAGAGAGAATATAAAAAATGCATGTCATTGCGATGAAAGAGTTTGCTGACAGAGAGATGGAGAGAGAGAGAGAGAGAGAGAGAGAGAGAATATAAAAAATGCATGTCATTGCGATGAAAGAGTTTGATGATATGTAATGGTGAATAGAGAGAGAGAGAGAGAGAGAGAGAGAGAGAGAGAGAAGCTTATCATTGCGATGAAAGAGTCTGATGAGATGTAATGGTGAATTTGTAGAGAGAGAGAGAGACTTGTCTTGTCATTGCGATGCAAGAGTTTGATGATATGTGATGGAGAATATGTAGAGAGAGAGAGAGAGAGAGAGAGAGAGAGAGAATATAAATAATGCATGTCATTGTGATGAAATAGTTTTATGATGATATATAATGGCGAATTTGTATTTTGGTGTGAGGGAGTTTTCGTTCTCGTACAGATTTTTTTTATAGTCTAATAAATATTTTTTACACGACTTTTGAAGATATCCTGGAACCTGTCATAAATAAATTTGTTTATCTTTGTGCTTAAAAAATTGAATAGAACGTTTGGACTTTTTCCGGTCTGCTTATGGTACTAACATAAACGAAAGATCAGTTTTGTCTTGTCAGTATTGCAGTAGATGCAAGTAAGATTAGTGATAGTAATAGTAGTAATGGAGAGATTCGGTTAATTAATTTGCTTCTTTAAGAGTTAATGGCAGCATTATTACTAAATTCTGTCCAGACTGAGAACATGGAGGAAAAAGGGTCGATACAGAGACTGATTGATTTTGAGATATGATAACCAGTCGTCAAATAGCATTATTGAGACATTGATTGATTGATTTGTGATACAATGGCATTGCAAAAAACAAAAGTAAAAGATACCAAAACAAAAACAGAGAGAGAGAGAGAGAGAGAGAGAGAGAGAGAGCGTGGTGCTATGTTCTCGAACGCGTAAAAAAAAAAAAAATTATTGACATTTTGCATATTTACGGATTCCGATGCGTGGTCTGGAAGCCATTGCAATATTAAATTTGCTTTTTCTTTTGAATTGATGGAACGCATTTTTTTTGCGTAGGATTTTATTTGTTGCTACATGTCTTTGTTCGATGGGCTGAAATAGCTTTCCCCTCTTACTAAAATTTTAATGGATTTAAATCTGCACAAAAGAAGATTACGTCAGGCTTGCCTTAATTCATTCAAAGATGATAATGGTTAGGTTAAAGATGATAAATAATGCGTCATAAACTGACTGTCAGAAGGATAAATATTACATCATAAAGTGACAGTCACAAAGATGAATATTACATCAGAAACTGACAGTCACGAGGATAAGTATTACATCAGAAAATGTCCCTCAAGACGATAAACATCACATCAGAAACTGGCCGTCACAAAAAACGTTCATACTCTGCACATACTTATTAATAAACCCAAGAACTTAAACTTATGTAAGATTAGAAGGTTTTGCTTCAATAAAACACACAAACGGTCCAGCGAATTATTGCACTTTTGCTTTCGTGTCGTCGCCCAAAATTCCCAAATGAAGAGGCATTACTCCGAAGACAAAAGGTCCTCGTGAACACGGACAATAGAAAAATTGTATGCCATTGTGATGGAAATGACCGAGCACCGTGGAAATGGTAATGATTGATGTCACGCAACGCCTGTCGTGGTAACGACGACCCTGGTCGTTTATGACATTGCAAGGGCCACCAGATTATTAGTGACGGGGGTAAACAGTGGATCCTTATTTTAGGAAGCCGTAACGTCTTAGCGTGTTTGAGAAATTCTCTCTCTCTCTCTCTCTCTCTCTCTCTCTCTCTCTCTCTCTCTCTCTCTCTCTCTCTCTCTCTCTGTGCACATTTACCCTACTCCTCTTTCATAGCGCACTTCGTGAGGAACACATTCAGATTTCTCTCTCTCTCTCTCTCTCTCTCTCTCTCTCTCTCTCTCTATTTCCATTTCTTCCATCCCGTTGCAGCTTTGTTTTGGAACGCGAAGAATCTCCTGTCATTCAGATTTAATAAATTTTTGTGTCGCCTTTCTCTGGGAAATACAAGCCATTCCAAGTGGCCCGAAATAGAATGGAGGCAAAACACACACACACACACGCCTCCTGGAAGTATATTTAACCACGCCACTAGTTATTTTCTTTGACCCTCGGTCCTCTGAATGAGTCTCAGTGTCAAAGATGGCGCTAGGGAACGTCAAAGAAAATTTGAATATTTATCGACCATGTGTGCGTTTTATTGCCCCGCCGAGCCTTCTGTTCAATCCCAGCACGGATGCTGCCTCTCCGCTCATGCTGAAGATGTGCTTTTTTTTGTTTTTTTTTTTTCTCTCTGCATTTTTTCTAGCTTATTGTTATATTTTTTCCATTTTCCCTTTTCAAAGCGGAAGATCAACAGCTCTTGGAGAGAATGGGAATTTATGATGGCTCTTGGGACGAGGGGAGAGGAAGGGAGGAAGGTGGGAAAGGCAGGGGATGTTAGAGAGAGAGAGAGAGAGAGAGAGAGAGAGAGAGAGAGAGAGAGAGAGAGAGAGAGATTGTTGCTAGGGTCTTTTCGGTGCTCTGCGAAAAGAATGGTCAATAGGAATCAAACTGACACGTTGGGACGCATCTATTGAGGTCATCTTTCGGCTTGATTGATTGTCCCTACATGAATGTAAATCATTTTTACTTTTGTCAAGGGATTAGCTTACTTTAGGACAAGCCATAGTCTCTCTCTCTCTCTCTCTCTCTCTCTCTCTCTCTCTCTCTCTCTCTCTCTCTCTCTCTTGCATGAGTGTTACTGAGATATTTCGGTTAAGTTCAGCGTTGGTTATAGATCAAATTACGAAATGGATATTACATCCATGATGGAATAATGATTTTAATTGTGACCTTGGAATGCGGTTTGGACCAAGAACCAAATTCCTCTCATTGAAACAACTAGCATTGGATAATGCCCATTGAACTTGCATGATGTTTTTTTCCAGGATCAAGGACATCTCCATTCAAATCTGAACCTGTGTTTTTTTTTCGTCAAAACTGGAAGTTTTTGAAATGTTTCCCACCTTGCGTTTTCTTTCTCTTCCTGTTTTTTTTTTTTTGACGTAGTTTTTTTCCTCTAAGGCTGGAAACTTTTGAATTATTCCCATCTTGCGTTTTCTTTCTCTCCCTGTTTTTTTTGACGGATGTTTTTTCCTCCAAGGCTGGAAGCTCTTGAAATTTTCCCCATCTTGCGTTTTCTTTCTCTCGTTTTTTTTTTGCGACGGATTTTTTTTCCAGGGCTGGAAGCTTTTGAATTATTCCCATCTTGCGTTTTCTTTCCCATTTTTTTTTTTTTTTTTGGAGACGGAGTTTTTTATTTCCTCCCTGGTAGTCATCATCGGCGTTTAATTGTCTCGCCTTCATTGTTCGCATTAATCTCCCCGCGTGCTATCTTTTGTCAGAGGGCTTCTTTTCGCTTCGTGTCCTTCTTCCCCTTCTTCCCCCCTACCAAGCAAATGAATATGTGGAGAAAGAGAAAGGGGGGAAGGGGGTGGGGGTTGGGTTTGGCTGGTGGGGAAGTTGTTGGGAAAAAATGGGAAGGGACAAGGAAGGGATTTTTTTTTGGGGGGGGGGAGGGGATGGGGAAGGAACAGGATTCGAAGCAGTACTTGGTGGTTGGTTGTCATACCTTCAGCTGCTGCGATTTTTTTTTTTTTTTTTTTTTATCCAAGGTCTTTTCTTGCTTGCCGAAGTTGTTGGCTTGTAGAACATCTCTCTCTCTCTCTCTCTCTCTCTCTCTCTCTCTCTCTCTCTCTCTCTCTCTCTCTCAGTGTGTGTGTGTGTGCGCCCGCGCGCGTGTGTGTGCGTGCATACATCCCCTTTTTCACCCTACCCGTTTCCTAACCAGTTGGTTAGTAGATCGGGAGGTTGAGATGTTGTAATAGCGGTAGTTTGAAGAGAATGAGGATTTTAAGTTCCAGATGATCTCTCTCTCTCTCTCTCTCTCTCTCTCTCTCTCTCTCTCTCTCTCTCTCTCTCTCTCTCTCTCTCTCTCCCCCTTGTTCATCTTTCCGAAGTGTGCCTTGGCTGTCTTTGGTGCATGGTTACTTATGAAATTATTTATATATGTATATAAATATGTATATATATGTACGTGTGTGTGTGTATATATAATACTTATACTATATAATATATATATATATATATATATATATATATATATATATTTATATTTATATTTATATTTATGTTTATACATTTATAAATAAACATGTAAGTTTTGTTGCTACGTTGACTGGACCAGCCGATATGGTAATTAGATAAAAAAAAAATGCCTGGAAATAACTAGGAACGGGACTCACTCTCTCTCGCTGGCTGGCCTTGTGCGCAACGTAACAATCCAACTGCGTAACATTATGCCTGGGAATTCCATCAGGCCGATTGGAATGCTAAAGGAGGGGAGTTTGGAATCCTCTTCCCTCTCCCTCTCCCTCCCCCCCTCTCCCTGCTCCCTCCGGGACTCTTCCATTTTAGGGGGAGAGGGAGTTTATGTTTATATTTGGTGGTGTTTGTTTAGTCTTTGTTGCCGATGCTGCGCGTGTTTGTGAGTTTACATTGATGGGGCGGTGTACTGTCGTCGTTAATTTCGTCTCAATTGTGTTCTTATAATGGCAGACATCTTTTTCCATTTTTGTTGTTGTTGTTCTTGGTAAATTGCGCCTGATTTCATTTTAAACTCTTCGAATTTTCTGACTGAATACATAAATTTATGGTCGTTTACTTATGAACGTGACTTATAAAAAAAAATATTAGTTAAATTATAAGTACTTAAATTTCTTTTAGGGGATAGGTTTCAATTTAAGAGCACCAAACTGTAAAAATGACGGAATCATAATGAATGGCACCAGAATTCAATCTATTCAGTTATTTTATATATAGCGCATCAGAGCCCATTATTTTGTACGTATATTTATTATGTACACACGAGGGTTGTCGACGCTATCCAGAATATTAATGTTGGTATGCTCCAGCGTTTTTTGTTTTTTTTTTTTTTATTAAATGAAAATTCACTTTCATCATCAGCACGTATATGAACACCGGTTTTACTGACGCTCAACATAACTTCTGGATAACCATTTTCCATGTTTTTAAGAAGGGATTTCTTAAAAAAAAAAAAAAAAAAAAGGAAATCAATCGAAATTTAGAAAATACATAAAAAATTTTGGAAGTTAAAACAATTTCTGGATATTCATCTACACGCTTTTTAAAGGGGATTTCTTAAAAATGAGCTGAAGTAAAAGAATAAAAATTTTTGCGAAATATATATAAATAAGAATTTGGGAAATTAAACGAACGCCAAGAACTGTGCACTAATTGCGCCAGTGTTCTGCGGCTCGTGATGTTTGCCCAATTGCCATAACGATGAGCAATATTTGGTTAGGTTAATAGGCCCACTGATCAAAGAGATAATAACGGCCCGAGAGTGGTGACAGTGATGAGAGCATCATAGGCTTTGGAAGAGCCGGAGGACAGGGGAATAGCGCTAGTGGTAGAAATAGTAGTAGTAGTGGTAGTAATAGAAGTAGCACTAGTAGTAGTAGTGAGGGAATATATATATATACATGTGTGTGTATATATATATATATATATATATATATATATATATATATATATATATATATATATATATATATATATATAGAGAGAGAGAGAGAGAGAGAGAGAGAGAGAGAGAGAGAGAGAGAGAGAGAGAGAGAGAGAGAGAGAGACATTACGATGTTCACGGGAGAGATGAAGTTTTGGGAGTCTGTTTGCAACGAACTAATACGTTAAACATGGACAGAGAGAGAGAGAGAGAGAGAGAGAGAGAGAGAGAGAGAGAGAGAGAGAGAGAGAGAGAGAGAGAAAAAATATGATGTTCACGGGGAAGATAAAGTTTCGGGATTCAACGTTTGTAGTGGACCAAAATGTCACTGCCCTCTTTTTCGTTATTCTTTTATTGTTTTCCTTTGGAATGGAAAATGGAACGATAAATAGTTGTCGAAAATGACGGGAGGAGGATTGGGGAGAGACAAAGACAGAAAAGAGAGAGAGAGAGAGAGAGAGAGAGAAGGACGTTGCTGTGATGCTGTGATGCTGGAGGGATTGAAAAGAAAGGGTCGGAGAAATGGAGTGTGACAGAAAGAGGGGAAAAATAGACAGAGAGCGAGAGTGAAAGAGAAGGGGGAGGGAAAAGAGAGAGGCGGGGGTGGGGAGAGAAGGTAAGGGAGTGAGAGAGACTATTAAGCAGCATGAGGGGCATTATCTCCCGGGGGGGAATATTTTATGTCTCGTAAACCATAAATCTGAGGTGGTGTTGTTATGAGGTTCTGGGAGGGGGAATGGGGTTGGATGGAAGGGGTAGGGGGACGCCAGACGCATATACAGAGAGAGAGAGAGAGAGAGAGAGAGAGAGAGAGAGAGATTATTTTAAAATTATCTCCAAGCCTTTTACTACCATAGCAGTCACTGTCAATGGTGGAGAGAGAGAGAGAGAGAATTATTTTAAAATAATCTCCAAGCCTTTTTCTACCATAGAAGTAACTGTCAGTGGTGGAGAGAGAGAGAGAGAGAGAGAGAGAGAGAGAGAGAGAGAGAGAGAGAGAGAGAGATAATAGGCGTCGTTTTATAGCCTTGGTCTCTCGTCCCTTCTCTTTCTGTTTGAGCAAATGTTGATATTTCACGTGACGACCGGCCTTGAGGGGGCCGACTTTTGACTTTTGTTGTCACCGGAAAGGATAATAAAGAGGGAAAAAAGATATAGCTTCGAATTATATGGTTATTAAGGAATAAAATAAAAAAGAGTATGGGGGCAATTAATTTCTTTTTTGACAGCTGTAACTGCCGGATTGCGCATTTTTTTTTTTTTTTTGCCTTGTAGGTTTTTTCCCCGCTTTTTCATAGTTCATCACGGTTTTGTGATATTCGTCATTGTACTCGAAAATCATGCTCATGTATTATGCATTTGGGTTGTCAATGAGTCGTTGCATATTACTTGTTTGATATATTTATGGAATCTGGTGATATATTTATGGAATCTCGCGTAGCAACGACTAAAGTCATAGCCACTGTTATTGGTGATTTAATTTATATATGTGTGTGTGTGTTTGTATGTGTATATGTATATATATGCAATATACTATGTATATAAATACATACATATACATATATAAATTATATATACTTATGACATTTCTATTTTATTGCCCTTTGTACTTAAGTATCTCTTTACTGTGTGTGTGCGTGCCTCTCAGTAGCGAGTTGGGTAACTGCGCAACTACTTGGAGTGAGTGAATTTATCATCTTTTTTTCCACATCAAGACCATTAAGTTGTTTGCTCTCTATAACGCGACGAAAGAAGGGATCGCGTTGCACCTCCCCAAAAATAGATTATGGTCTACGGATAGTGGAGATTCTTTTATCCTTTTTGTTTTGCCTGTAACTTGTAGCTCTCAGCTATCTCTTGATTCGTGTACAGACCAGTGGGTTTTGGCGTGAGTGTGGTGTTTGCATACTGAGAGGAATTTTAAATGGTGCGACGTTCTCCAAATTGGGTGCTGTTGTTGAATATACGATCTCCGTCCTCGTGACTTATTTGGTTTTACTCGTGTGTCAAAGTGGTTCTGAGAGAAGGGTGTGTTATATCCTCAATGCTTTTGTGCATCCTAAGGATGGCATGATATAGAATGTCAGAGAAAAGACAGCATATGTGGTTATAAAGTTGTGGGATATGATTCATGAATGAGTCATGAATGGATTGTGGAATGGTTTACATTTGCAAATGACACAGTGCTGATTGGAGACAGTGAGGAGGAACTTCAGAAACTAATGAAGGAATTCGAGGCTAGCTTTTTCCAGAGATGAACGTCGAGACTAAACGTGAGGAAAGCTTTAAGTTTCAGGGATAAGTGCAAACCAGGAAGATGAAGCCGTGAATGTTAAAGTGGGTGGTTTAAGATTGGAAGCGGTTGATTCTCGAGGTTTTTGTAAATAAAATGGATGATGGTAGGGTGAGATAAGAGGAGTGTCACGGAATAGGTGAAGCAAAAATGGCAGAAGTGTGTGTATGTGTGTGTGTGTGTATGTAAAAGTTTGGGAAGAGACGTGGAGTGTCTAGAAGTCCAAGTTATGAAGCGACTTTTGAGCCAACTCTCCTTTACTGAAGTGAGATGTGGGTTTTGAATTGGTGGAATGGGTATTGTGTGCAAAGGAATGAAGGTTTAGTCTTGTGGAAAGAACGGAGGACGATAAGGTAATGAAAAGATTTTATGATTCGCAAGTAATAGGACCTAAGAGAGGAAAACTTGGAAAGGACTGGATACATGGGGTCAAAGAGGTATGAAAGTAAGGAACTTATTAATCAACGGAGTTCGAAAGTCCGTACTAGGTATTGGTGAGTGGCCTAGTGCGAATAGAGATGTTTGACGTGCTAATGATAAGCCCTGTGTGTAGTATGAAGTGACTAAGGTTCAGAGGCTTTTGACTCAACGGGCTCAACCATAACACGGCAATATGAATGTGTCAGTGACTGTTGTTATTTTTTTATTATTTGGAGCCACTCTTTGTAAGGGGAAACGTCTTAATGTTGAATCTATCTCTTTCAACAGCCGCATCCTCTAATAGAGGGTGGGAAACTTCAACAAAATAATACATATACATACATATAGTACATAAATGCATACTTGCTAACATATTATATATCACCCTTCCCGTCTTCACGAGCTGTTGGGCCCGAAAGAAGGCAAGCCATCCGGACATTATATATAATGAGTATCGTCTTATGGGATATTCTTTCCTTGCTATATGGCTCCCCCATGCAGATACAGCCGCCAAGGACCACAATATATTCTCTATTCACTTATTCTTGGACCTTGATTTCCTGGTAACGTTTCGATTTTGGGGCCACTTTCTGGTAAAAGAAATCCCTCACGGTGCTGTTTACTTTGATTTCTGTAGTACATTGTTATTACTATTGAAGACACCGATGTTTTACGTATCTGAAAACTTCTAAAGGTTATTAGAACTTATTTCGCCCTACGAATGGATATACTGTATAGTGTTAATGATAAAAATAAACATGATGTATAATTAAACAGTAAATTACTTGAGGATTATGCTAAGTGGTGGTTTTCGTAAAATGATTGGAAGAATGTTGGAAGAATAGGATTTCGTTATAATTATTCTCGTACGTGAATTCGATAGTTCTTTGTATTTATTATTCATGTTGTTGTTTTTGCTGTTTTTGGTAATTATCCAGAAGGGTGCCAATAACAAATAGAAATTGTAGATGAAACATGACTGTTGTCATAGTATGTCATAGAGGTCTCATCTGTTATCTATAACCCTTTTATTTGCAGGCATATGTAAACAATATATTTTAAGATTTTAAAGGTGATAATCAATTAGGGAAAATGTAGAGAGAGAGAGAGAGAGAGAAGTTTGTCTGTTAGTACGGTTACATACTCGTTAATGAGTGGGTTTTAGTTTTTTTTTTTTTAAATTTAGGATGTTACATGGAACAGTTGCCCAGCTATTGGTGTGGATACCTCCACCCACGGCTCTTTTTCATTTATAAGAAATTACTACTTCGTTTATTGTGTTGCCATTAATATGTATGTAAAGGAAATGACAGCTTCCTGCTGTTTACGAAAGTTTTTATGAGCTAAAATACCTATATAAGGGCAGTCGTGCTAATCTCTTGCTTTCCTTAGTGAATGAAAAATCAAATCTTGTGCAGTATTTGATTAAATATGCAAATTTCTGTTTCTCTTTAAATTTTTTTGCAAGCTGTTATTGTACTGAAGCTTCGCGCCTAGTTCCGGGTCGTGTTACGGCAGCAAGATCGGTAACTCGGCGCAGATACCTGTCAGTCCCGTCTTCTCAAGGTCAGGCGAAGCGGCGGTTTAAGCCAGCTGCCGATTTTACCTTTTTCAATTTGGTTATTCTTTTCTTTGTGAGAACTGTGAGGAATTCTCTCCTGCTTAAGTAGCGATGTGATTATCAACACTGGAGAAACAGATCCACGGTTGTGCATGGGTACAAGTATATGGAACATAAATTTATACAGAGAGCTTTCGGGAATCTTTTGAAAAGGGGAATCGAACAGATTCCCGAAAGATCTCTGTATAGATTTATTTTTAATATAATTGCACCCATGCATAACGGTGGATTTGTTTCTCATTTTCAAGATTCATGCTCTAATGAGTATTTTTTAATATTAGCATTATTATTACATTGTAATTTCATAGTTTGAAGAACCTTATGTCCAATTACCCACAGTAAGTCTAGAGTGACTTTAGTAATTCATGAAGCTGGAAATATTTAGACGTCTTATTATCCATATGTTTCATACTTTGAGTGAATGATAGAGAATAAGCTCACTAGTGTCATTATTATTACATTGTAATTTCATAGTTTTAAGACCCTTATAACCAATTATCCACAGTAAGTCTGGAGTGACTTTAGTAATTCATGAAGCTGTAAATATTGAGGCGTCATATTATCCGTATATTTCGTGCCTTGAGTGAATGATAAAGAATATTCTCTCTAGTAAGAAGATGAGAAAGATCATGTGGGTCGAAAAAAGTCCTTAAAGCTGATAGTGAACAGCGTTATAATGCAGACTGCATGGATTTGCATATTTCCAGCGCAGTCACCGAGAAACCAGAATGTGTTACTGCAATAACACGGCCATTCTTTGTGTTTCATCACAGCATTCTGTAATACTTAAGTTACGGAGAACTGCCGTATGTTTTTATGTAATAAATTAAGAGGAAAAACGGTCCTTCTAACCAGTACTATTTACTGCCTAATTTTGATTATCAGTTACTTTATCACAGAATATCCAAGTAGCGCGTAGTCTTCGCGTCGCGATAAAAATAATGTTTCCAAGGATGGTCATCCATCAAACGTTTGTTTACGGAAATGTCGTGTCTGACACATGCTACCAAAATATGTATGAGGAGGCACGCAGTAGTTATTTTTTATTATTTTCGTGGGTAAAAGGGAGATAAGGGAAATGTTTGGGAAGGATATTATTAGATTTATGTACCGCAATATGGTAGGCCTAAGAAATTAATGCAGGAAATTTGGCAATTATTTTCTCGAAATTTGCGGGCATGTTTTCCTCTTGCTGCAGATGCTAGAGAGGGGGAAGAGAGAGAGAGAAGGGAGCTCTCTCTCTCTCTCTCTCTCTCTCTCTCTCTCTCTCTCTCTCTCTCTGCATTGCGAGGGCATTTTGGGAGAGGGCGAGAGGCTGAGAGGGGGTGTGGGGGAGGGAGGGGAGGGAGGGATGAGAGAAAGGAAAGGAAAAGGGGGAGTTTATTGGTTCATCGCAAACGCAAGGTCTTTGGAGAATCGGTGAATGTTATGCTTTCCTGTTCGTTTTCCTGCAGTGCCTCTGGCTTTTATTTTTTCTTCACGGAGAGAGAGAGAGAGAGAGAGAGAGAGAGAGAGAGAGAGAGAGAGAGAGAGAGAGAGAGAGAGAGAGAGAGAGAGACTAGCAATTTTCTGTCTTTTTGTTGTATGAGATGCAGTATTGCTGTGCTATATATACATTGTGATTTTAAGTAGTGGCAAAATTCCTAAGAACATCTGGGTATTTATAATGCATTTTTTGGTACAATATCGACATTTATAGAGGACTGACCTTCAATGCGGTGTCAGTTTTCAATTAGGAGTTGTTTTGATTAGTTGAAATCTAATGAAAACGGTTTTGTAGGTTGGTAAATTTACGACTACAGAATATAGAGTAATACAAGCCAGTGAACTATTATTAACAGTATCAGACATCCATTGCTATTTGCAATAGTGTATTGAGGTTATATACTATAGCTGGATTTTTTTTTAATTTCATTTAATGCCGTTTTTTCGTTCTCCCTTTAGTCTTTTCTTTATTCCGTGTTCCACGGAGACTTTGCCAACCAATCAGAGACCTTTTGCCTTGCTCCTCGATACTTCTACTACAACTGCTACAACCACTACCACTATTTAAGGTTTGACCACCGACGAAATGTTTTAGGAGATAGAAATTCTTTTGGAATGTGATCACATACAGGCGGCTTTTTCAAGCGCACGTGTATCTCACGTAACAAGGAATAACCTGATATCCCAGCCTCCGTCCTTACGTGTGTGCTAGGTTCTCCTTTAAGGTCATTTTCCTGAATTCTCTCGTGTCAAGGCCGACGGAAGGGGCGATGCAGCTTCTTACTTATGGTCTGGACCCTGAAAAAAAAAAGAGGAAAAAAGTCCCCAAAAAAGAGGAAAAAAACAAAAAGAGGAAAAAAAGCCAAACAAATTTAAGTAAAGGAATTTGTTACTTCCCAGTTAGTACTTTTATAAATACATGATATAATGTAGCCATAAATAAATAGCAGCATCTCTCTCTCTCTCTCTCTCTCTCTCTCTCTCTCTCTCTCTCTCTCTCTATATCTCTATATATATATATATATATATATATATATATATATATATATATATATATATATATATATATATATGTATGTATGTATGTATATATACATTTAGAGAGAGAGAGAGAGAGAGAGAGAGAGAGAGAGAGAGAGAGAGAGAGAGAGAGAGAGAACACGGAGCCACCACTGCAGAACACGATGCACGATGCTTAAGCAACGATGGAGTTTGAGATTTCTGGCCGTCATCAACCGCCGGATGGGCTTTGCTGGTCCCCCCTCAATTTTTCCCATCCAATTCTACCGTTATATTGGATCCGAGATAAAGTCCGGAGCCGAAATCCGCTATCAACAAAGGCCTCTTGGCAGTTTGCCTCATCTCCATTGTTTGGTTCAGCAGAAAATGCGCCTTCTCTCTTGTTTGTTTGTTTTGGGTCTTGATTTTTTCGGGTAGAGTGAATGTGATAGGTAAGTACCCTCGCAGTAGAGAGGGTTTTAGGTGTGGCGACGAAACGTTGTTGGTGAATTGTATTATTTATTAATTGGTAGCGCTTATTAGATGTACTTCCTGCAAAATTTTTTTTGTGGTTTTCAGTGGAAATCGTCAATTTAATCAATTTTTCGCTTGTTATTTCTTTCTTTCGATTTCAAGCTTTTGAATTATTTTCCAAATTACGTTTTTCAAGACCCCATTCAATCATCTAACCATCAAGAGTCTCTCTCTCTCTCTCTCTCTCTCTCTCTCTCTCTCTCTCTCTCTCTCTCTCTCTCTCTCTCTCTGTGTACATGTCATCTTCGTACTTTTGAGATTTCACTCAATTAGCGAAATAGTTTGAAAACGACGTTTGAATTCGTAAACCAACCATCACATCTGTCTTCGTTGCATGCAGGTCCCTTATCCAGTGACAGTAAGACCAAACATATGATTGCTTGTCTAATGTCTGAGTGTTTTCGTATAAGTACGTTAGATTCTACCAAGATATATATATCCTTGAAGTCGAGTCGGTGATTATTGTTGCTCGGTATCTGATCTGTGGCCATAAACACCATATTGGCCTCCATCTCTGGTGCATGCGTGTGTGCGCGCTTGCTTGCATGCGTGTGTTTGTGTGTAATTAATGGGTAATAACAGCGTATGATAGATATAAATCATTAAGAGCAAATTTATAGATATAAAATCTTAATAATTAGTAGCTGATAAAAGCAAAACTAATAAAAAGGAAGTTGTGTAAATTTTATAAATTAATATCCCAACGGCGTGTAATTTGAGATCCATAGTGCCCCCTGTTTATGGAAATGAGATGCGTGTATAGTTCGTCCACTGGAGAGAGAGAGAGAGAGAGAGAGAGAGAGAGAGAGAGAGACTGTACAGGTTTCGTCAGACGTGTTGTGCGCCTATGGATGAAGCCATATATTTTCATCTGATATGTTCGCTGCGTAATTTTTTATGCATTTTTATATCTTCGCTTTAATGCAATACGTAATTTTAAAGTTCCACTTATTTTGACTTATTTTGAATTACACCTCGTTCATTTTTTCTGGTGTATTCAGCAAGATATGTTGTTTACATCTTTTAGTAGCTACTGTTGTGATTCAGACTTCGCTTTGAATTATACACCCCTTGATTTTAGTTTTGTGAAAAGAAAACTATTGTGCTGGCTTTGCCTGTCCGTCCGCACTTTTTCTGTCCGTCCTCAGATCTTAAAAACTACAGAAGCTAGAGAGCTGCAAATTGGTGTGTTGACCACCCACCCTCCAATCATCAAACATACCAAATTGCAGCCCTCTAGCCTCAGTAGTTTTTATTTTATCTAAGGTTAAAGTTAGCCATAATCGTGCTTCTGGCGACGCAGCAACACAGGCCACCACGGCCGGCTGAGAGTTTCATGGGCCGCGGCCCATACAGCATTATACCGAGACCACCTAAAGACAGATCTATTTTCGGCGGCCTTGATTATGCGCTGTGCAGAAAACTCGATTGCGCCGAAGAAACTTTAGTGCAATTTTTACTTGTTTTCTGGTGTATTCACGAAGATACATCATTGAAGGCATTCACCAATCTATTGTTCACGTTTTTGAGTAACTGCTGTTGTAATTCAGTCTTCACAATTACTGTCATTAATGTTGCAGAGTAGATGTCGACTATTCATAATCACAAACGTCAGTGAACGGGATTTGCTGCATCGCTCGAGTAATTTGAGAGGTACTAATGGCATAATCAAGAGGGTATTTGCGCTGAAGGGATTACGAATACAGCATGAAAGGAAGGGGTGAAAGGAAACCACACGAGAGAGAGAGAGAGAGAGAGAGAGAGAGAGAGAGAGAGAGAGAGAGACTCTGTAGAACGAGCTCTGGTAATTTGATTAGCAACGCGAAAAATCATAATGAGGAACGTAGAAAATGATGGAGAAGTAGATCTCGGAAGTTAATGCCATTTGAGTTCCAATTAATACCATGTGCGTTTGTGTGCGTGTGGGTGTGTGTACGTGTACGTGTATGTGCGCCCCCACGCTCGCTCGTTTTCGGAAATACGCTGGTTGCCGTGGTGGACGGAGCGGTATTCCGTATGTTGGTGACGTGTTGCCACCCTATTAATTCCTTTTCTGGTTATGTGCCCTGTCTGTTCATTATCGATTTATGCGGAAGTATATGGAGTGGGCGGTCTTGCCATCGCGAGTTTTGTTGTTTGTGACGCGAGCTATACAGCGATTTCAATGGGTTTATATCCTTTAGATTAGTAATATATAGTCCCACTATGCTACGAGTGTGGTGGGAAATGTCTTGCCAGACAGTAATTAATTTCCTTATTTATTGTACATTGTAATATTTGAATAGCTATTGACGTATATTTAATGAACGCTCATTGTTGCTTGACAGGTGAGCTCCCATTCGTTGATTTTGTGATTTCCTTTTTTTTTTTTTCTTTTTACAAATGTGGAATTGTGTCTGTATTTCCTCTCTATACTGATGGTTTATAGAATGTACAAAGAGAGCAGAATCACTATTTTGACACAAGAGGGCGCTAAACCTAAAACTAAACGACATTTTCACTTATATTTTTCACTTATTTTGTGATTTCCTTTTTTTTTTATTTTTTTTCACAAATTTGGCATTATGTCTGTATTTCCACTCCCTACTGGTTGTTTAAAGAAAGTAAAATAATAGCAAAATTACTATTTTGGCAAAAGAGGACGATAAACCCAAACTAAACGACATTGTCACTCATATTTTTCAGTTATTGTGGAAAGCTGAAGCTGAAAGCATAGCGGCGTAGAAATGGTTGCATATTTTCACGGCACAGCTGACTAAAATTAACAATGGTGTAAACGAGTTATGCAAAATCCCTTATTAAGGGAACCCCTGACAGGGGAATGATTATCAGCGAACTACCCTTGTATGAGAGAGAGAGAGAGAGAGAGAGAGAGAGAGAGAGAGAGAGAGAGAGAGAGAGAGAGAGAGAGAGCCCACATGTGAGATTGCATATACGAAGTATTTTATTTGTTCGACTCTTCTTGCAAACTGTTATTTTCTTATAATACTTTACATTAGCGGTTGTACTTTTTATTACAGCTAGTCGGTAGTAACATTCCGCTGGAAAAAAGCACCACCTGCTGTTGTTTTTTGTTGAGAGAGAGAGAGAGAGAGAGAGAGAGAGAGAGAGAGAGAGAGAGAGAGAGAGAGAGAGAGAAGACGTAGTTTGTGAGTAGGAGTTTTGCATTAATTTAACATAGAGGAAAGGTTATCTTACTACTTACACCTTCACAGTGTGCTGTAGTAAGTAGACAGTGGCATTCCTTCTTATACATAATTCATGTTGTTAGGAGTTGCAATTTGGGTAAAGAACACCTCCATATTTTTGTCGGTGTTCGCTTTTGATGCCTTATTGCTCTTGTCCCTCCTCCTGTGAGATGCGCTCCCGAAATGTTTATGTAGGAGGTTTTGTTGAGGTTCGAGGTTGATAGGGGAGGGGGATTGGGTAGAGGGGCGAAGGGGAGGGGGGGGAGAAGAGGAATTCCAGGAGGGGATTGGGATTGAGTAAGTAGTCCCTTTTGGGGGGGGTTGTGTCTCCGTAACTCTTCTCTCTCTCCCCCCCGTCTGTGTCTCTCTACCTCCCCTTCCATTCCTTCCACCCTACCCTCCTTTCCTACCCTCCCCTCCCCTCCAAACCCTCCATCCCCTCCAAACCCTCCATCCCTCCCTCCCTCCCTACAAGCGTGAGTCGCGGCGAATCGGGACTCCCGCCGTGCTCCTCCAGCCAGTGCCGCCCGGGCTGCCTGTAAGAGTACACCCACGCCCTCCTTCCAGATTTGGCTCGCGGCCGTGCGTGCGTGTTCGTAGCCTCATCGCCAGCAGACTCTTGGCGATTAATGGCAGTCACGCATTCCTCGCAGTGAACCGTGCGTGCTCCTCGTCCGCGTCTGTTGTGCTTGCATCCCCGAGGATTTCGTGAGAGCGAGTGTGCCCTTTTGCTAACGGTGTTTGTTATCCTCATCCACTTGTCCCTTGTCCCTAATCCTCGTCGTGGAAAAGGTTTAGGTTCCTTCTGCTGGCTGCTGTACTGATCGTCCTCCACAACCTTCCTCTGTTCAGTGCTGCTGCTTCTGCTGCTGCCTGCTGCCTGCTGCTGCTCAGCAGACCTCTCTCTTTCCAGCAGCAGTTTCTCACCCCCGCCAACATCGCCTTCCACCACCACCTGTCTGTGGCAGGGGTGACCTAACCTTCAACACTCCTTGAAGGGTTCTGCAGTCGCAGGAGAGAGAGAGAGAGAGAGAGAGAGGAGAGAGAGAGAGAGAGAGAGAGAGAGAGAGAGGTGGGGAGGGCGAGGGAGACCATAACGGAAGCGAAAGGCTCTATATCGTGGTGTAGGCCTCTCTTGAGGCGAAATGGTATCGGGAAATATGTGATAGAAAATGGGACAATTTTTGGCTTTGTCTGGTTTAGGCCTACGGAGGCGATTATGGCTTTGATCTTGCCGACCTCCAGGAGGAGGAGGAGGAGGAGGAGGAGGTGGTAGTGATCATTCACGTTATATATATTTGTTTCTTTTGTCGTCTTCTTCTTCTTGAGGATGAAATAAAACTCAGGAGGAACCACAATCCTCCCAGACGTTTGGGCAGGATGAAATGATGTTTGGTTTGGTTTTCTCATCCGTATGACGCAGTAATGTCATGTTGGTGAGATAGAGAGGGAGCCAGGGTGCTTAGGAACCCTCTCTCTCTCTCTCTCTCTCTCTCTCTCTCTCTCTCTCTCTCTCTCTCTCTCTCATCGTATTGTGAAGGTCGATAATCCGATGTACGCATTGCACTTCATGTCAAGCATCTTGACATAATCATAACAATCCTTACCAATATAGGAACCAGTCACCTTCCTTCCCGTTGTTTTGGACTGTCATATACTGCTTGTGAATGTAGTGATTATATATATATATATATATATATATATATATATATATATATATATATATATATATATATATATATATGTATGTATGTGTGTATATATATGTATATATATATATATATATATATATATATATATATATATATATATATATATAATGTCATATATATTTAATGTCAATGGTTTTTATGAATATATATATTTTATATATATATATATATATATATATATATATATATATATACATACACATACATATGCACATAAATGCATGTATGTTTTACTAAAAGATCAATGCGAATGCTGAATAAGAATAACTGTTAAGAATTTAGTGTCAAAAGACTTACATTTACCTTACTCATACATCCAGAAAGCAAAAACAAGCGAGTAATGAATATGCAAAGTGATAAAAGCTACTGTACCTACCTTTGCATAATAACATCACCTCGCTTTGAAACCAGACGGATAGTATCTTCGGTAAAACTGATTGCATTTGTTGCTGTGACGTGCAAATGATGGTCGGACGAGTGAAGGACTTCTGTGGCAAGGGACACAGTTATCAGAGAAAATGTCTCGAAGTTCATTAGGTAACTTTACAGATAATCGATCTTCGGAGAGAGAGAGAGAGAGAGAGAGAGAGAGAGAGAGAGAGAGAGAGAGAGAGAGAGAGAGAGAGAGAATATGTTTTTAAAAGGATTTACATTTGAATTTAGTTATGGGCTACATACAATTTGTTGTTGTGTACGCTAATTGATAGAGAGAGAGAGAGAATATTTTTAAAAGGATTTACTTTTGAATTTAGTTATGGGCTACATATAATTTGATGTTGTGTACGCGTGAGAGAGAGAGAGAGAGAGAGAGAGAGAGAGAGAGAGAGAGAGAGAGAGAGAGAGAGAGAGAATGTTTTTAATAGGAATTATATTTGAATATATTGTAGTTATGGGTTATAATTTGTAGTTGTGAAAACGTCTTTTTAACATTTTGAAGGATTGTGGAGTGGTTTTCAAATGATTATGTATTCAATTTTGATGCTTTTTTATGGGGATCGTGTCAGTAATAATGGTAGGGAGAAACAGAACTTACAGATGCTCTGAGGACAGAAAACAGTTGAAATTTGTGTATGAAATTATTCATTTAAATTATTTCTGTTGTTGAATAATTGAAGAAATACGAATTACAATGGTCTTTAATATTTTCTTGCTAGGCCTACTTACGACGCTAGACTTGAATTTTATGTGGATTTTTGATAATTATATTTTTTGAAAATTTTTGAAATAAAGTTTTTTAGTTTTCGGTTCTGGAGATCAAGAGTGGTTTTGGTTTGTTTATCGTGACTGTTTCATTATACATTTTTCTAATCATTATCTGGAGTTAAGAACACCAATATTATTTGATTTTAGTGATTATAACATTACTTGCAGAAGAGTGTTTGAACTAATTGTAATGGAAACTCTTTGAGACCAAGTGCAATTTTTTTTCTCTTTAAGATATTCGCCTCGTTTTTGGTGCGCGTCCAATGACATTTCACAGAGGTCACTGAGTTATTCCTGTGTCCGTTTGCGCATTCTGGAGTATTTAGTATTTCATGACTATTCACCCTGTGCGTAAAAAGAAGGATGAATATGATACAGAAAGTGAATATGGTCGAGCTAAGACCATCTGGAAAAACGAATTAGATTAATCTCTTTTGATCACTTAGTGAGATGAAAACCCACCTCCAGATTTGATAGTGAGATCATTTTTGCTGAAGTCAGACTGAAAATCGCACGAAACACTGGAAATTCTTTAGAGAAGGAGATCCACTTATCATTGTGGCGTTGAAGTACTGATTGAAGAAACAGTGTGAATTTTGGACCATCTCAAAAACATGGGGGGAAAGGTAATATGGACCTTTTTCCCGGCCCCCTCGCTGTGGAGTGCAGGTAAGCTCTTCAGATGCATGAGTTTCTCTTTCTGGTATACATAATAACATTATATATATATATTATATATATATATATATATATATATATATATATATATATATTATAATGTGTGTGTATGTTAATGTATGTATGTTTTAAAAATATTTTTAGCCTTGAGAACGCGACTTAAGATGAGTCAGGGAAAGTGGGCGTTAATAATAATAGACTGTTAAAGGGTCTAGATGCCGTTCTCTTCCATAACCTTCGTGATGTGTGTACAGTATATATATATATATATGTATATATATTATATATATGTATCTGTAGATAGATAGATAGATAGATAAATAGATAGATAGATAGATGGATAAATCACGCATATAAACTAAACCAAAATGAGTTGATCGGTATTTTTGCGTTTAAACCATTGCCTTCCAATGCTTCCTGTACAGCCACATGCCAATGTGCTAAGGGCGTATTTGTGCCGAATTCCATCGTTTTCTTCCGGTAAATGATGTTATGCGTTCCGCCCCAATATCCGCCCTTCGTACTTGACACCTGCTATTAGCTCTCTCTCTCTCTCTCTCTCCCGCACGCCCACCTCTGATGATCAGCCACCATGGACGACGGGGCTGTTATTTTAGCTTTTGGACTGATAAAGGCTCCGCCTTCCTTTCCAGGTGTCTTTCGTTTTACGTTTGATGAGCTGAGGGTAGGTAGCTGCTGCTCACGGTTTGCCAGATCGAGCCTTGGTGGTGTGACAGGCGATTGCCTACGCGACGATATTTTGATAAACAAATAGATGAATGAGTAAATAAATAAGTAAATAAATAAATATATATATATATATATATATATATATATATATATATATATATATATATATATATATATATATATATATATATGTGTGTGTGTATATATATAAATGAATAAATGTAAACAAAAATATAAATTTAGCAGAGAGAGAGAGAGAGAGAGACTGTGAGAAATAATTTGTTTTTCAGATTTTTTAGAGAGAGAGAGAGAGAGAGAGAGAGAGAGAGAGAGAGAGAGAGAGAGAGAGAGAGAGAGAGAGATGACAAAATACAGATTTAGTGTTTCAAAAATGACAAAAATACAGATTTAGTGTTTACAGATTTAGTGTTTCAGGAAATATTTTTTTTATTAGAGAGAGAGAGAGAGAGAGAGAGAGAGAGAGATTTAGCGACTAAGAAAATAATTTTTATTTACACAGAGAGAGAGAGAGAGAGAGAGAGAGAGAGAGAGAGAGAGAGAGAGAGAGAGAGAGAGAGAGAGAGTTTAGATTTTTCTCTCAATGCCAGGGTGCTGTTTCATTAAGATTGAGAATAATTTGAGACTCATTTCCATACCTTAATTGCATTGTTAATAGCATACCAAGGAGTCTTTGTTATCTTTTGTTTTGATTAACATATATTTGCTTTGATGTATTTTACTCTTTGGATTAATCTGGACTTTGAGGATGTCAAACGTTGATTGTACATTGATGGTGTCGGCGTTTTCTTCCAGTAAGTTTTTATATTTTGAACTCATGTTCTTTTTTTTTACGTGTTTGAATTTTTTATGTCTTTGGTATTAGCATGGTTTAATTGATGAATTTAACGGCATTGTGATCTCTCTCTCTCTCTCAACGTGATCATTCTCTCTCTCTCTCTCTCTCTCTCTCTCTCTCTCTCTCTCTCTCTCTCTCTCTCTCTCTCTCTCTGTCAGAAATCTCAATCTCTCTCTCTCTCTCTCTCTCTCTCTCTCTCTCTCTCTCTCTCTCTCTCTCTCTCTCTCTCTCTCTCTCTCTCTGTCAGAAATCTCAACTTGATAATTCTCTCTCTCTCTCTCTCTCTCTCTCTCTCTCTCTCTCTCTCTCTCTCTCTCTCTCTCTCTCTCTCTCTCAGGTTTTTCTATGATAAAAGAGTATCACGTTGCGTATTCCTTGGCCACCTGTTTATTTCTTCCTCCTCCTCTTTTATTGAAGCGGAAGCGTAAACATCGATGATGACGCGAGTCATTCATATTGGAAAAGGTGTCGTAAGCTAAGAGGGTCATGTTCTAGGGGGGGTTCCAGGATTGGAAAAGGTGGGAGGGGAGCCTAGGGTGAGAGAGGGAGGGGTAGGCCTGGTAGGGTTGTTGGTGGGGGGGGGGGAGGAGAAGGGTTATCGAGGCCCGAGGGGATACAAGGGAAGATTTCAATTGGGGTATCCTTTGTCGGGGATAATATTGGGTCCTGGGGTAAAGCCGACGCTCCCACGAAAAAGGAGAGAGAGAGAGAGAGAGAGAGAGAGAGAGAGAGAGAGAGAGAGAGAGAGAGACTCGATGTGTAATTCGTGAAAGGCAAATGAGTTATCTTTGACGTATGTATTTGAGAGAGAGAGAGAGAGAGAGAGAGAGAGAGAGAGAGAGAGAGAGAGAGAGAAAGGGTTATAATATACATATAAGCTTGCGTATTGAGAGAGAGAGAGAGAGAGAGAGAGACTCGATGTGTAATTCGTCAGAGGCAAATGAGTTAGCTTTGACGTAGGTACTTTAGAGAGAGAGAGAGAGAGAGAGAGAGAGAGAGAGAGAGAGAGAGAGATTGCAACAAAATATGACGTTTCTCTGAAGGCTGCGTTCCAAAACTTGTGAGATTTCGTTATATGTGATTTTTAAGGGCGAAAGCCAGTGAGGTGTTGGGTTTTAAACCTTTTCAACTCAGTTATGTAAGTTTGCTGCATCCCATTTGCACCGTTGCTGCAAAGTTTGTCGTGGGAGTTGAATATTTTGTCCCTTTTAGTGGCATTTTTTGTTATTTCTTTAGATTGCGATGAAATTTAGAGGGGAGACATGATTTTTTTTTCGAAATTTTGACTCTGGTGAACGCTTCCACGCCATATTTTTTGACAGTTCTTTAGACTGCGATGGAATCTAGTGCCGATGACATAAATTTTTCTGGGAAATTTGATTCCGGTAAACTTTTTCATCTCTTTCGAAGTGATGTAGGCCCATCAAACATTCGGATAAACAATGTCACGTCTCGACATGTCAGGGAATATCTCGGGAGCTTATTGGAAACTGGTGATGGCATGACGGGGCTCACAGTGGCTTAGCTTCTTCTCTCCAAACATCGGTTAGGGCCCTTTTTTCCTCGCTGTTAGAATATGTATACATAATGCATTCGTCCCGTGTTCATGTATGTATATCATCTGTATGTATGCTGTTGGTATTTGGTGCATAATATATTCGTCATGTGTGTATGTATGTATATGGCCAATGTGTATGTTGTTGGTAGTAGGTAGAGATCATATTTTGTTAAGGTGATTGAAGATTAATTTAATATCGTTACTCATGGAGTGCGCTCAACTTCGTGCCTCAGCAGTGGCGAATTATTTTCTTCTCCTTTTTCCAAACCAGCATCTAATACACTGATGTCAGTTTACAAAATACCAAAGTGAAGCGAACCCGCGGGATGGCACTACCAACAGTAAACAGTCAAAATGGGGACTGAATATTTTCGTTCACAATATCCTGCTTGATAACTCTGCAGATGAAATATATATTAAATAAAATTATCTTCAGAAATCTCAGAAAGTTTCCTTTGTTTATTGATTACTTCTGTAAGGAAGTGATGGAATAAATTCGCTGTTCAGGCATTATTTAGGTGTAAAGTATCCCTTCAAGGTCCTGTAAAGGAATGGTGGTAGTCAACATAACAAGAAGAAGAAGAATAACAAGGGGCCACTGTGACGTTGATGTTCTTATGAATTCAGTAATTAAAATGTTCACTTAGGGGATGAAACCATTGCGTGCAGTGTGGCATCATTGCATATGCAGCAATTTATTACTTGAAACTATTTATATGTATTTATGAAGTATAATCTTGCTGTTCTTCAGAAATGATATGCCTTCACTCACCATGTTTTCCAGACTAAAATAAATACACACACACACACACACACACACACACACACACACACACACACACACACACACACACACACACACACTAGGGAAGCCGTCGGTAAAATCAACATTTTAAAAAAGAAGAAAACTAGTATTATCATGATTATCGACCGTTGTCCGTTGCTTATCCTTTATTTTGATTGCACCCCGTCGTTAACGATTGTGTCAGTGTTTCAAGAAAATGTCCATCATTGAGTCTTGACGAAGAGCCTCATGATTAAGGGGATGAAAGACTGCAGCGAAATGTAGCCCAGTCACGCAAGCCACTTATCCGAATCTGGGGCTTTCATTTTCGTCGGTGAAAGTTGCTCCTTCACGAATGATAGAAAGCAAAATATAGAAAAGTGAAACCGAAACATAGTAGGGTTCAAAGGTTTTAAAGAAGCATAACCCGTGGGCTGTATGTTACTAAGAGGGGGGATTGTTGATCAAGTAATTGCTCTGCACTCTGAAGAGATGTGTCTGACAACAAGCAACTTTGTAAAAGTTGTTCCTCCACGGAAGATAGAGAGAAAAATATGGAAAAGTCAAACCCAAACATCCGTAAGAGAGTTTACAGGTTATAAAGACCTATAACCCGGTGAGCGTAAGTCTTACTAAGAGGGGGGAATGTTAATCAAGTAATTGCTCTGCACTCTGAAAGGATGTATCTGACAACAAGCAACTTTAGGGATTGCTGTTGCGTTGTCTGTGCTCGAAGCTATGGAAAAACTAGAAATTTATGTATACGTTATCAAGTTTGAGTGGAGGTATGTTACTTCTTTACGGCCATGTCGAAAAATCCCGAACTTTATTGTGTGGTGCACGATTTTTATCTTTATGGATTCCATGTAGTAGAATTTTTTGGGATTTATTTTTGTAGATTTTTTTTAAAGTGTTCATTTGCCGCTTTCCCTTCCTTCCTGTCGTTTGCAGCTGTTGGTTTAGCCTTGTGCATTTGAAAAAAAATGAAAACGCCTTTCATTGTAACATGATTTTTTTCATTTTTAAAAATGCTCAACATAGAAGATCCCTTTGTGATGGCGGTCTCGAGGATTTTCTATTTTTAATTTTTAGGACAAGGGAGGAACAGTTTATACCCTAAGGTATAGCTTTTGTTATAAAGCAAAATATATAACTTATATACTTAAACTTACCAGTTTTCCTGTCAGTCATAAAGATGAGAAAATTCGAGTCACAGGAAAAAGTAAATTTTTATACCTCCAACATTTAGCCAACCAAATGAATTTTATATCAGCATTGATTTTTTAAATTCAGCAAATCATCTTTATAAATACCTAATAGAAGATTTGATTTTAATATTTAATGATACAATGACATCAGAAGGCAAGAATGTCATTGGTTGGATTAATATACACGAGTTTTGTGTTTTGGGACAGTGGTGAATCGCGCTGTAAGAATATAAGAGCATATGCGCATGTATTGAGCAGTTGTACAGTTGGATCAGAGAGAGAGAGAGAGAGAGAGAGAGAGAGAGAGAGAGAGAGAGAGAGAGAGAGAGGAAAAGACGCTAAGAGCAAGATAGGAGGTTTATAACAATGAATAGTACTCCATCTCGTTGTTTTCCTCGTTGGAAAACAGCAGTTCTGATAAAATCTACGGCATTATAACTCCTCATTATGAGTACTAAGTTTATATTCACATTAGAAGTTTTAATGGAAAAGCTTAGTTTACCAATATGATGACACACACACACACACACACATATATATATATATATATATATATATATATATATATATATATATATATATATATATATATATATATATATATATATATTATATATATATACATACATACATACATACATGTATGCTACTTAACTGTTGGTAATGACCCAATTGATTCCACACTCATACTAATTAGCCTTTGTAGAGCAGGATAACGTTTTGCATTGTATAGGCCAAAGCATTTAACCTGTATTTATGGGTTTCTTTTAATTGGTAAATTTCGCAACAGCTAATATGAATTCTGATAGCTTTCGAAGCAGCTCTGTCTGCTAATGATTGTGCATCATTTTGAATGTCAAGGGAAATGTATTCAACGAAATTTCACAAACTAAAGGTGAAAAATATGCTTCAGTACAATTCCCAAACATGATAAAAGCACTGCATGTCAGATGCCTAAAAATGTGAGATTGAGTACATGTGGAAAACTCAGAATGTCTTTGCTTAGTTATAGTTGTTATTGACAGGTGCTTTGTGGTTGTCGTCCTGTATTTATGTCCTCTCGTAAAACATATTGCCAGTGAACTGTATTACAATTGTTTTTTTATTTTAGATCGGAATATTTATCGCCGTTGAGGTTGCATTGTTTTTACTGAATGTTATCACAAAATTATCAGAAAAAAAATTAAAACTGTTACACCAGCGTGCAACACTAATTTGTGCAAAGTGGGTCACTGTGTTTCTTAATTATATAAACTGCTTTAAAGAACCAAGTTCCATTAAAACTTACAAAATACCCCGGCAGTCGTGGGTAGTTAGCAGTGGGTCACAATTAGGCCCAAAAGACATCGGAATTAGTTATATTAATCTGTGCATTTATGCGTCTAACTTTCATTGTACGTTTCCCAGAATAACTTAAGAGTTTTACCCAAGCAATGCTTTCATTTGCAAGAGCGAGGAAACTTCTGGCTAATGAAAATAAGAAGTTAGATGAGATGGTTACGAGTTGGTCATTTGCACTATGTCTTATTTTTAATTCACGTGTCACTGGGCGTCACATAAAGGAAGCGGTCGCCATTGTTTACTGTTAGAAGCTATCTATTCTCGTTCATGAAAATAAGAAGTTGAAGAGATTTTCATTTGTACTGCATCTTTTTAATAGGTATTGCTTTGTGCCTCAGAAAGGATGCTCTAATCTGTATTTATTGCGAGAAATGATTTATTAGAGAAGAAAAAATAGACTGGTCGTCCTCACGTAACATTCGTAGCCTTTCCCCTTTGAAAATGCACTGGCATTTGAAGATGGAGTTTTATTATTTCTGACCGTATTAGTTTTAACATGTGGCTTATGGGTAGTATAAATTAATGTTTTTCCTTTTCATTATCCAACTCGCAAGAGGACTTTAGATGAGGATACATTTTGAGATTCTTTTATGTATTTGTTGTAGTGCCACTCAGTAGCAGCTCAGAAGAGCCCACATATAAATCAGCTTTGGGAACGAGTTGAATTGTCATAAATCTTCCCTCTTTTGTGATCGAATATTTCAGGAATAAAAAATCGTGAATAATAATTCTTAGAGTGTACTTTCCACGTCTCATGCACTGCTTGTAATGCCATGATTTCCACCTGCTGTGACGTATATGTGTTTAAATGTTAATACCACAGTGAAGGATTACGGCATACTTTAGTTGTTGTTTACGCTGACTGATTTGTAATGGTTAACAGACGATGTTTATTTCTCTTGCCTCTGTTGTCTTTTATTTTTTTTCATTGATTCGAACCTTTTATTTATTTGTACTTTACAAAGGAAAGACAAGAAATGTGCGGTTTCAGTTATTTTTATGTATCCTTTTGCTGGTCAGTTTCTGAATTAATAATCCCTTATTATTCCTCATTTTTTATGAAATAGATAACCATATAATACCTCCACATTGCCTTTTTATTTTTGTTTGTCATCTTCATCTCTTCCGAGATTAAGCATACATACAGTTGGAAAATATGATACATTTACGCTTAATTTATGCATGTATTTTGTATGTTGCATACTGCGCGTGTAGGTGAAAGAAACCCTTAACGTAAAATCGGTGATATTCTTCAGCCTCCCATTTCGCATATACTGTGGTAAGCGTGGAAATGAGTTTTCATGAATAACGATTTCAGATATTCGACAGTGCAGCGGCCTGGCTTCGAAGTTTATCTTGAGAATTCTTATTCTGAAAGGGTGTTGTTAATAGGTAATTCAACTCCAGAACTCGGTAGAAACACCAACGTTAGAGTGACGTTTTTGTGTGCAGCTTTGGGTGTTGCAACTTTCTTTTTTTTTTTTACATTTCCTGCAGCCATTGAAAACACTGATTTCAATCATTGTTTTTTATTCAAGTTGTAACTTCAAAATTTTATTCAGGAAAAAGTTCACTAGTTATTTCTTTGACTACATTGTTTTTTATATATATATATATATATATATATATATATATATATATATATATATATATATATATATATATTATATATATATATATATATATATATATATATGTATATATATATGTATATATATATATATATATATATATATATATATATATATATATATATATATATATATATATATATATGTATATGTATATATATATATATATATATATATATTGTATACACAAATATGTATGTATATGTGTGTGTGTATCTCGTATGTATGTATGTTCACATTTATTCTGGAACAGGTATTGCGTATAGAGCATATATATTTCCACATTTATCTTTCATCATTTATGAAGATGTGTTTTTTGTGTTGTCACTAGAAATGAAACAGCGTTATGAAAGTCTAACTAATTTTCAGGCTTGATTTCCTGAATTTATGTAATGTTTGCTATCGAATAACTTTGTTGAATAGTTGCTTATATTTTTGCTGTTTGTTTATTCAAGCTATTTGTTGTGTTTATGATATCAGGTAAATTAGGTAAAATATATGAGTATCGTATCATAATAGATTTTATAATTTTGAACTGTAATATCTAATTAAGTAAGTGTATATTATTCTATACACATAACTGATTGGTAGGGGCTGTTGGTCTTGTAATTAAAACTTGATAAGTTGTATCCTTAGAGTTTTGTTTGATTATACTATCCAATTCTTGAGAATCTCTGACATACTTCGGTGAATGTCCCATAATTGTATCATGTAAGAAGTGTCAGGTATGAAAGTGTCTTCCATAGAGTCCACCCCCTTTCTCTCTCTCTCTCTCTCTCTCTCTCTCTCTCTCTCTCTCTCTCTCTCTCTCTCTCTCTCTCACGTTCATTGAGTCTCATCTTGTATCTCCCCATAAATTTCAGAAGAATTTTTGGTAATCGTATAATATTCAGCCATCTGTGCAAGCGTTTGATTAATGCTTTTAATTTAAAAAAAATAGGGCAGCTAGATGCTTTGTAAATGACCAGTGTTGATTTTGGCAGCGGAATTAAAAAAATAAAGTATGCAAATGAAGAGGCCACGTTGTTGAAGCAGGAAGAATTCAGTTTCCGTTTATTTGCGAGGTCTGGTTTTCGGGATGCAGGGTGAGGGTTCCATATGCCGAATTATGGAAATGAGCCAGACTACCGAAGGACACCGGAATGCCACTGCTTGTGTTGACATTTACTCCTGGCAGGTTAATGGCCATCCAAGGGAGACGGAGTAGTGCAGTGTGCGTAACTTGATTACGTTTTTAACTTTGGTACCTGGTGACTTCTGCGTTGCACAGCAGATTTTTTTTTTTTTTATTTGGGCCCTGCTTTTTGCTTGTCGTATGAATTGTGTATTTTGTTTTACCTGTAAGGGGCTGGTGGTGGTGTTTTTTCTTGTGTAGTGTGGTTAGGTTTTTTTTTTGTACCTGTGAGAATTTTTAGTTTTTTCACTGTGCCTTTTGACATACATTTACACGTCATAGATTCCTTGTAAGTGACTTTTGATGTAGGGAAAATACATGGTGGTATTCAGAAGGGGTCTGTCACCAAAGCGCCTTGCCATACTTTAGTTGACTAGTTATAGGCCTACTGTGAAATTGCAGTGGCAATTGTTGTTTTTCTTGATTTTTCATATTTTCTCCTTTCTTCTGGGTTGGGACGGGAATTCATGTAATCAGCATTATTGTACTTAAATTATCGGAAACGACGGTGATATAGGAGAGGGTCGAGAGGATAAGGCCCACTCCTAGGAACGTGACGTATCGTTCCGAAGTTGAGATATAGGCACCGTCATTCTGAATACTCACATTAGGGCCAGTATTGAAAGAGACTGGCCCCGAGCTGGACGACGGCAAATCAAAAAGTGATGTTTATTCCTCGTAGATAATCATTGTTGAAATATGTTAAGAGAATGGAATCCCTATCTATGTAAAACATCGCAAATAGAAGTAATAATCAGTATAAATAAAATAAAATAAATACTGGTAAAACATCGCAAATAGAAGTAATACAGTATATAAGTAATAATCAATAAAAAAAGAATAACCAAAGAAATTAAGCAGTGAAAGCTTAAATGTGTTATTTTTACCTTCAAATGTACATACGATTGTATTTTTAACTCGATGGCAGTCTTCGTGGATACGACTCGGATTGTGGGTGACATGCTCTAGTATTGATTGACAGCCTAAAATTGTCTAGGTCCATTTTGCTTGCTGTTTGGCAGGCAAGAGGCTACAATTTATCTGTTTTCAGTGGAGTTGCTTTTATCGCCAATACAATATCCTGTTACGGTCTTGTGATATTTTTGCAATATTTGTAAAAATGTTCAAAATTGTAATGTGAATGGCCATACATGAAGATTACAGAGGGCGGTTACGGCGAGTAGTGATGGGAATTACAGTGACTCGTAGTATCGACCTCCTCTCTCTCTCTCTCTCTCTCTCTCTCTCTCTCTCTCTCTCTCTCTCTCTCTCTCTCTCTCCACCCGGTGGTTCGTAGCCCTCCTTTGGTGCTCAGTTTTTATGCATTCGAGAAACTTTTGTGTGACTCCGTGCAAATTTTTTACTTTGAAATCTTTACAACTTCGCATTTTTCTGACAAATTATCAAAAGGAGGAGTTTTGCGTTTTCCTCTTTGGTCCCGCTTTGCGCGGAAGTGAACGGGAAAGTTTTCTTGTGAGGTGTACCTTTTTTTTTTATGGAGTCTCTAGTTTTTTCTGATATTTCATATGATCTTTATACATTTGCCAGGCCTTTCATTATGCTGGTCCGAGCTTATTTTAATCTGTCTTGCGAGATAGCCCTTTAATCATTGTAATTTGATTTCTCTCTCTCTCTCTCTCTCTCTCTCTCTCTCTCTCTCTCTCTCTCTCTCTCTCTCTCCGTGGTTCCAATTTTGTCTCCTGAGCTACGGATGCGACGGGCATTGATGACATTTCCCCGGCCGTTTTTAATCGAAATACTTTATCTCGCGGGACATTTATCCCCTTTTCCCCTTCTTCTTTATTCCCATGAGAGCGTTCATCAGGTTCTTCCTCTTACTTAGCGAGGCTGTAACAGTTTATCAGCTGTCGGTGTCCCTTGAGGGGCCACTCGGAAGTTGCGCCGCTAATGAAGATCTTTAGCCTTGGGAGTGGAGTGTGACGTCGTCCCTAACCCTCCTCCTTGCCCCCTTCTAAATTACTCTCCAATCCCCATCCCTCTTTCCCTTCATGGTTCCTTCCAGTTCCAGAAGACGTAATATTTATATATATATATATATATATATATATATATATATATATATATATATATATATATATATATATATATATATATATATATATATATATATATATAGTATATGACACATGCGTGAGCAAATGGAAAATTGCGTAAATGGATTGTTTGCTCCCACCTCAAACCTACTCCTTCTCCATGGCTCCTTCCAGTTTCAGTAGATTTAATATTATTCTGTACACATCACGCATGCGTGAACAATTAGAAAATTGCGTGCATACATATGTTGACTTGATGTATATATGAGGATTCCATTTTGTACATAATGTAATGGTTTCTATGTAACATTTACAGTATATTTATAGCAAGTCAGTACATTATACCACAGAAAATACACGTCATATAATATATAAATATTACACCAGAACTAAGATGACATTTTATAAATATTCTCCCGAAATCATTATAGTACCATTGAAAAACATACCATACAAATTACGATATGAGAACAGAAAACTAACCTTCATAAATATAGTATAAAAATATTTTCCAAAAACAACATAACGGTACTACATAAGTCACAATAAAGATATTGACACCTCAAAACAAACCAAATAGAGCCTACCACAACAGAAGCGTAACACTCGGAAAGACTGTGATACAATATTAATACCCCCAGTAGCCAAGCCTACGCAGAGTAGAAAAGTAGCGTGAGTTGTAATATGACTCTCTCACCCCGATCTTGTCATGTAAAATGCATTCGGTTTCGATTCTCGTCCTCCGACTAATGCTCTGGAAACTAGGTTGGGCGTGCCCTGTTTATGACGTATGTCTGGTTCGTTGTTGCTGGACGTAACACGTGG
>NC_089777.1:27384036-27399036 GCF_040412425.1 Macrobrachium rosenbergii | reverse complement strand
CATTTTTTGTTGTCTCCCTCCAGTTTCCATATGAAGTGACTTATTTAATATCTTTTCAACGTTGCTACCTCAGTGATTCAAGAAATCCTGTCCTAAATTGCCTTCTGTGTTGAGGTGCATGTGGGTAGTCATGCAAATGATTGTTTGCCCCTTGATGACCCGTGACTCTCTCTCTCTCTCTCTCTCTCTCTCTCTCTCTCTCTCTCTCTCTCTCTCTCTCTCTCACTGCGAGAGACCTGAGTTTAGTTCTGCAGGGAAAACTATTTGATGCCCGTGACCCAATAAGATTATTGTCCGTTGACTAAATCAATGCACTTTGTAGTTAGACGACTGCAGTGTGTTGCAGTCACCAGGGCATAAAGGAAAATGGAGCCAGCAGTAAGATTCGTAAGCTTCCTTTCTGTGGCCGACGGGATACTTTCATATTTATGTTAGGAATTAATGGTAAAAAGTCAGCATTTATCCCTTGAAGTGATATCGACGTTAAAACACAAGTATGCGCGTAAAGTAATATTATAAGTTTTACTCATACGGGCAGAAAAGAATTTGGTCATTATCATAACTTAATTGAAAATACCACTTACGATCATGAGTGAAGTAACTGGTCTGGGAGTGATCATCTTCGACTTAATCTAAAAATCAACACCATTCGCACGCTATGGGTGACTGATTAGACCCGATCAGAGGCTGTTGTTCTCCAGTACGGTCCCATCACACAACTAATTTTTACCAAATAGACAGATTGGAAAGTTGTTTGACCTTACTTGCTGTATTGGAAGGCATTATAATTAAGTGGCATCCAGCATAAGCACGAGCGGTATAAAATCCTACATCAACAAAATGAAAATAAGTTTGGCTGCAAATCTTCCAACACACCCATTAAAACCTTCTCTTGTCTTTATCATAAACCAGCCGAGATTGCCCGTACATTATCATTCGCACACATGGCCTCCGACATATGGAATTCTCTACCTCACTGCATCTCAGCTTTTACGAATCAGCCTTTGCACATTGAAACACAGGTTAGACAAGTTCATTGATACCCTACCGGACGAGCCGAGACGTAATGCCACCCGTCTCTTCAACGACTCAAATACAAGAAGCAATTCAAACTGAATCTAGCAGCTGCCATTCAACCCAGGAATCATACCCAATGACATCGCTTTCGATAATTTCAATTACTGGTATCTAAGTTCACGTAGCGGGGTGGGCATTGAAGGGGTAATTCCCAACCCCTCCGGTGGGGTGGAACAGATCATCAGATGAAAAAATCTCTCTCTCTTGGAAAGTATGTTTAGATAATGGTATATTTTTAAATATCACCTTTTAAGCAATCATAATGGTCTCTCTCTCTCTCTCTCTCTCATTCTAAATCGTTATTGTATTCTCTCTCTCTCTCTCTCTCTCACGAAAAATATGTTTAGTTATTGGTTTATTTTCCAGGTAAATTTATCACCTTTTAAACAATCATAATGCTCTCTCTCTCTCTCTCTCTCTCTCTCTCTCTCTCTCGTGAAAATATGTTTAGTTATTGGTTTATTTTCCTGATAAAGTTATCACCTTTTAAACAATCATAATAGTCTCTCTCTCTCTCTCTCTCTCTCTCTCTCTCTCTCTCTCTCTCTCTCTCTCTCTCTCTCTCTCTCTCTCTTAGACAGTTCACGCTCCAGTTTCGATCATAGCATTAAATTTCAGGCCCATCCTTTTCCTTTAGAGATCCATCTCCCCTTTATGTCCCCGAAATGCCATCCGTAGCTTTTTTATCCGTTTAGATCGGTTTGTGCATGCCACTGGGAAGCAAATTACGGCCGGCAGAATGAACTGGAACGAAGCGTGTGGGTGTGAAGAAATGGATTGTGGCAAACTATAGCTTTCGGGAGAGGAGGGAAGAGAGGAGATGGAGTAGGGAGACAGAAGAAGAAGAAGAAGAAGAAGAAGAAGAAGAAGAAGAGAGAGAGAGAGAGAGAGAGAGAGAGAGAGAGAGAGAGAGAGAGAGAGAGAGAGTAATCTTTATTTCCAATATACAGTGCAAAATAGATTGTATATTTCTAATATACAATGCATTTATATTTTCAATATACAGTGCAAAATAGATAAAATTAAAGAGAGAGGAGGAGGAGGAGGAGGAGGAGGAGGAGGAGGAGGAGGTTTTAGGGGGGTTATTGGGGGGATCGATTTGACCTGGCTTAATGCCATTATCACACTACCTTCCTTGTGACGTGTGCTTGTTTGTACCCCATATGGTTGGAGGGAAAGGGAACTGTGCTCGTTTCAGAATCCGTCTAGAGTCTAGACACTACCAAATCCGATGCTCTACGGTCTAGACTCTAGACGGTATCGCATCGGATTTGGTAGTCCTTGAAGCCTCTTTTGTTGTCATACTTGGGATTCCCCATCATCATGTTGTAAACCCGAATTAACTCGACACATCTTTATGACCTGTGATTATTGAAGCTACTTGGTTGAGGTAGAAATAAAATGAGCAAAGTACTTTTTCTTATTCTCGTTAAGTTGTTGAGCTTTACGGAGTTGTTGACCTTTGAGTTTCACGTCAGTGTAATTTAAATCCCAGCAGTAGCTTTTTGTGTCTTAACGTTGTCGATGGTAAAGGATTAAAAATCGAATGCAAGATGTAGGAGTCACCTTGAATAGAATCATTAATAATTCCACTTCTTACAAGAGACAGCCTGATAAAAAGGGGGAGAACACCAAGAAGTCTAGTCAGTTTACCATTTTTGCGAGAATAGGTTGTCAACAGTTCGTTTGATCTTCAAATACTGTGGTTTTGCCCTCAGGAATTGCCTGTATTCTTGTAGAGGGGTAAATTGTAGACTTTTTTTTTTTTATGCTGGTTGCAACTACAACTGTCGTATGTTTTTCTTAAATTTTGAGCGTGGCCCTGTTTAGTTTGAACAGATAATTTCTTGAGGATTACCTAACTCGATACGGACTGAATTTTTACCTAAGTCTGTTTTGAGAAAGAAAAACAAAAACAAACGTGAAATAGCTATTTAGAAAACAACACATTGTCACCAAGTTATGTAACCAGTCTATTCTCATTTTTTGTTAGAAATAATTAACCCTCACAGCGCGTGACATTTGAAGGACGTACGTGGGTTTGACCTGCTCCATTAACCCGAGTTTGTTTCAGGACGTGTTTCTGTCATAAGCAAGGGATGGCAGTGATGTTAGTATTGAGTATTAAAGTGATGCTAGTAGCCGTGTGGGTTTGATAATGCTGATATTCGTTACGTATATTTTATATCATGGTATTATTATTATTATTATTATTATTATTATTATTATTATTATTATTATTATTATTATTAATCAAACTGCAACCTTAGTTGGGAAAGCAGAGTGTTGTAATCCCAAGGGCTTCAATAGGGAAAGCAACCTAGTATGAAAAAAAAGAATTGCAGAAATAACATTAAGCTACATGAGAGAACTGACAAAAAAAAAAAAAATACTTGGCAAGAAAAAAAAATTAGAAAATGATGTTGACTAATGGTAGTAGTTTATAAAGTGTTTAATAATATCTTATCGCTTGATATGTGTACTTTTATGGTGAATAATAATAATAATAATAATAATAATAATAATAATAATAATAATAATAATAATAATAATAATAATAATTCGTTTTCGACAGTAATGTTTATGAATTGAGGATTATGGTGCAATTGGTGCTAATCCTTTCGTGCGTTTGAGTAACTGTGTTTTGATGCAGAGTCACGACACTTGCAAATTAAACTGCCAACCGTTCATATTCTGTTATAGTGTCATAACTCCAGGTAATCGTTAGTGTTGGGGGATACTTCACCTCCATAATTATGTTGTAGCTGTTCCACGTGTATTATTGAATGTATTAATTTCTGCGAACTAATTTTTTTTTTTAGTTTTGTATGACTGACTCATGTATTGTTTTAGAGAACGGGTACAGATTTTTCTGAATTTAGAGTTGAACGTTGAATGTATTCACTGGAGAACCATGAATAATGTGAGGCTGTCAGTCGAGAAACATGCCAAGCGCCATCCTAGGTCAAAGTATATTTTAATTTAATTTATTATATTTTAAAAATGGCACTTGGCATGTTTCTCGACTGAAAAGCTCAATTCTCGATTTAATTATAATCGTTATGAATTTTGACACCGAAATATTTTTGGCGTTAGTAGTAGTAGTAGTAGTAGTAGTAGTAGTAGTAGTAGTAGTAGTAGTAGTAGTAGATTAACAGATTAACCAGACCTCTCTCCGAGCTGGAAATTGAACCAGCAGGCTGGAATCCATTTCAAAGAAGGGAGTCTGGCTTCCAGGCAGCGCCTTATACCTTAACATGTGCAACGTTAAGTAGAGCCTTCTCCTTGGGAGGAGTGTTTATTTGAGCAAGGAAGGTCTCTGGAAAGGGGGCCCTCGCTCCCTCGTACTTAAAAATGGAATCGTGTAAGCGAGGAGGGGTGTGGGGGGGAATAAGGGGGACCGTGACGCTCATGAATATTAAATTTCTAAACTCCATAAAGCTCCACTCCACTCCCTACTCCTTGGGTGGTCTCCCTTCACTCTCCCCAGACGCGTTCCTTTTTCCAACTCCGCGGGGCTGTAAAAACTCCTCGTCCTACTCCACGTCCTTACTCCTCGTTCGTCTCTTTGGTCCTCCTTTCACGCACGTTCGCCCCGTGTCATCAGAGGTGCGTCTCGAGTCGTGCCCTCTTTGATTCTCTTGACATTTTATAGTTAGTTAAGTTGTTTATTTAATAATTTTTTAAAAGTTTGGTTGGTTGTATTTGGGCTTTCAGTTAGTTTATGTTCATATTTGGTTATTTTACTTTACCATTTATATGGTGGGGATTATATTGTTAGTTTCGTTTGTTTGTGGAAATTAGATATTTATGTGCCTTTTTTTTATGGCGGTCGTCTGTTAAGTTACTGTCCCAGTTAATTTAGTCACCGTTTTATGATACCTTGCCTGTAAGCATAAGGAAACCATACTGAATATTCTGTTAAAGTTATTGCAGTTGTTAGTCAGAATATTTGCTGATGGTAAACATTCTTAATTATTCAGATGTGTTCACTATCTCTTCCTCATTTAAGGTCTCTGCGTTTACAATGATTTATGCATCAGGCGTCCATCCAATTAACTACTTGATGATGAATTCTGCATTAGGGGGGGCTTGTATCTTTCCTTCTAAAGGGTAAACAAAATATGCGTTAGAATGTGTTTCCCAGTAGCTTAGCTGCCCTCCGGATTTGTCAACGAAATCTGCATCAGGATATGCGTCACTATTGCTTATCTCACCTCCTGAATTACCAGCAAATTCTGCATCAGGATGCCTGTTCCTAAAGCTCATCTTTAGTCCTGAAGTATTAACAACGTGGGCATCAGGATGAATGTCCAAGCATCGAGTTTTCTCTTCCTAAATTGTAAACAAATGGATCAAGATGTGTGTCATTTTAGCCTGTCTTTCCTCCAGAAGTGTTGATAGGGTCGTCATCAGTATAAATGTCTAAACATCGAGTTTTTTCCTCCTGAACTCTAAACATAATGTATCAAGATGTGTGTCATTTTAGCTTGTCTTTGTTCCCAAAGTGTTAACAGAGTCGTCATCAGGATGTATGCCTCAAGTATCGAATCTTTGCTTCTTGAAGTGTAAACAAAATCTGATCACGTAGTATGTTCCTGCAGTTCTTTCTTCCTCGAGCGTAAACAAAATCTGAACCAGGATGCATTTCCTAGTATTTTATCTTTACATTTTGAGTGTAAACAGAAAAAATTGGGGTTAAGTCGTTCCTTCGGCTTTAAATGGCTGAAACACCGCTAACGCCAAACACAGGTAATCAACGTCGAGTCCTCTTATTGATTAACCTAAGAAAGCTTTTATAAGGTAAACTTCCACCTGAGCAGTTGGTACGCCTTGGTTATCAAGGGCTCGGCTTCAGATATCGTGGTTCACTTTTGAAGTACTTCATCAGTAGCGTTCAGTTTTGTTAACCGTATTTAATTCGAGTTTGATACGTTTATAGGTTTGCTGTGTTGATAAGTATTTTTTAATTATCGGCTTTATTTTGTTTTACTTTTCATTCGTATCTTTGTACGGTATTTCTTTGATAATCTGGTTCTTTTATGTTAACTTTTATCTATTAACTTTATCTTGATACTTGATTACATTTTATTTTCATATTATTTTAAACTTTTAAGTGTCTGAGACTTTTATTTTTAAAGAATTGTAAATGTTTATATTATTTTCCATACTTGGCGCTATTGTTGCACGCTGTTTTCCGTCGAGAATTTTAGTAGGATGTTAGAAATGTATTTGCTTATTTTTCTGTTTTTTTTTTTAATGAACTGGTTTTGTATCTCGGGTCATTTTTCTAGCGTGAATCACAGTAAAATGGCTTATTTCATCAGACTCTTTTTGTTATTTAATTTTTCCCAAGTTATGTTGATGGATGAAAACGTAAAGTCTAAAAGTCTAAAAGTAACATGGACATCTAGGTCGACTTAAAGTACAAAACACGCATTGCACTGTCGCAAATTTTTTTTTTTGGAAGAGAGTAATAGCTACGTAGTCTTCTTGAAAAATGCTATTGGTAATGGGTAATGTTAACACGGGGTGAATATTTTAAAGCTTGGAATGTATCGTTTGTTGTATAATGATTTTAGTACGTTAATTGTTAGATTAAGCTATCGTATGCTATGACAGGTTGTTGCTCCGCAGAGCAAACAGTGCTCGACATGATGAATGTAACTTTAGTTTATGTCTTATTGTTTTATTTAGTAAAGGCAGCAAGAACTGTCATCGTCTAGCGTAAAATAAGGATGAATAAATTATATATGTAAATTTTTCTTATTCGTACTTGAATTAAAAGTATAGTTGTTTTCAGTTATTGATGCAAATTTATGAATTATACAGTGATAAACACGGCAAGCAATTATTCGCATTTTAATTTGGTATTTTCGTGTGCAAATTTGTGTACAGCACACACTCAAACACACACATACATGCATATACTCGTATATGTTTTGTGTGTGTGTTTTTTTAACGCATTCAAGTCAGCACGACAACAGTATTTTGCCTTCATATTTACTCTTTCTTCTAATTTTCCACTTTTTCCTCTTCCCTATTCCTCTGTCTAGGGCGTGTCTGTCTGGCATTGAATGAGGATTTGTGGGTGTGGGTGTGTGTGTGTGTGCGCACGTGTGTGTTTTGATGGGGCGTGTCGGCTAAGCAGGAAGGTAAATGGATGGTTTGTAGATGGAAGTAGGTCAGTGGCTGGGTCATCTGTCCACCCCCCCCCCCCAGTCCTTCCCAACACCTCCCCCTTTCCCCACCTCCTTTTCAGCTTCAGCCCTACACCCAGATTCCTTTCATAGCATTTGACCTTTTTTTTTCACACAATGCCCACCTACGAAAGCTTATCTTTTGAAATGTGCTATCTCCTGGAGCGGTATAATTACCCATTCTTGGCTGTTTTATATTTAATGAATTTTTTTCTTTATTTTGGTTTTTGCAAGATTTATAAGTTTATATATCTTTCATGTAGGTTTTAATATAACACAGTGTCTCTTACAAATATATATATATATATATATATATATATATATATATATATATATATATATATATATATATATATATATATATATATATAGATATATAAACATGCATGTATCCATATATAAAGATACACACACACACATATATATATTATATATATACTTATATTTAGATAGGATTATCTTGAATACAATTTTTTCCGAACGAAGCTAAAAGAATGCGTCAATCCAAGATAATGATTAGATGTGTATGGCAATAAGTTCGTAGATGCTTTGTACAAATTTTTCGGTGATCTATCTCCTGAGGAAGGGAATAAATGAAGGAAGGATGCCTTGAGGCAAGATAAGTAAGCGAGATGAATAGAGGCTTTGGAATTTCATTCAGGAGAGAGAGAGAGAGAGAGAGAGAGAGAGAGAGAGAGAGAGAGAGAGAGAGAGAGAGAGGGGCTATCCTCCCTAGACGTAAGGAAAGTACCGTGAGAAAGTGAAACGTGGCATCATTGCCCCGTAGAGTGATGTGCATCTTTCCCATTTTCTCAGTATTCTAAGCATCCGAGCGGTCTCAATTATAAATGGTCATCCCTAAATAGATTGTAATTTGCTTTTATAAGTTGAGTTTTCACAGCAAAGTGAGGCGAATGAGCCTCTGTCAGTTAATCTGTATAAAACTTATAATTTTGGCTAAACTTAAAAAATTTGTCGTACAGTGAATTGTTTGTCGTTTGTCATTCAGTTGAATTACGTATGACTAGGAGCTGTAATGCTCTCCCCTTATGCTGCCAAGCCGAGAATACCAAAGGAAAAACTTAATAGAGTAAAAATTGCATATGTAATGTTTTTATTTTATTCTGCATTGCATGTCACCTCTCTCTCTCTCCCTCTCTCTCTCTCTCTCTCTCTCTCTCTCTCTCTCTCTCTCTCTCTCTCTCTCATATCAGTAAAGAGAAATAGACGAATTCCTTGTGAAGCTCAGTCCGCCACAAAAATGTACTCTAACAGTCAGTCAGGGAGGTCTATTGACATGCAGACAAGAAAACACAAATACGCGCTGCAAGCAGAGAGCTGCAAGCAGAGAGAGAGAGAGAGAGAGAGAGAGAGAGAGAGAGAGAGAGAGAGAGTCCAGAGGACTGAGGGAGCGAGATCGGAAATGAGCATGCAGATTAGATGGAAATAGCTGGCGTGGGTGGTCGGTCGGCCAGCGGAATGAGAGAGAGAGAGAGAGAGAGAGAGAGAGAGAGAGAGAGAGAGAGAGAGAGAGAGAGAGAGAAGGTGGAAGGGGTGGGGGAGGAAGGGGAGCTGTTGCATTGGAGGGTTGTGTTCATAATGGAACTGACGGTTGTCTGGAATCGTTTTGGTGTTTTGTTGGAGGAGGAGGAGGAGGAGGTGGAGGTGCGGATTTGGGTTGGGGGGAGAAGGGGAGGGGGTTGGGTTAGCGACTGAGTGTTGGTGATGATGATTCTTTACTGGTTGGAGCGAATGGGGCCAGTCTCTTGAATAAATGGAGGACAAGTTCCGCAAGTTCCGTTGACCTTAACCCCTGGTGTGAAGAATAAAGTGACAGAGGATGTTATTGTTGATCTCGAGAGAGTCTGGACTCATAAATCAGAAGTTCGGACGGAGTTTCAGAGGAGGATGGCCACTCCTCTGTAAGCGTTCAGTCATGGTATCCTTCTTGGGAAAACTTGTGTGAATTATGGCCGCCTGAGCCTTGTCTCTCATCTTGCATTCAGAAACTTCAGTTGAGAACATTTGTCTCTTTTTTAAGTCTTTCAGAACTGTAGTTTTTGGCACTGAAATTTTTCAGAATTATAGCTGTTGATAAAGATAATGATTTTATATAACTCATGAATTTTTGTTTTTGGATTTTACTAAGATTTCGTAAATCGAATTGTACTGAAATATTGTTGGATGCCAAGAGACTTTAACTGTTTCCTAAGTTCTTTATCATATTTTACGTATTTATATATTTTATTTTTCTTAAAATTCATCTGATCTATTGCATATTAATTTGATAAAATTAACTGCTGTGCTGGTAGAAACTGTTTAATTTCATTGTCATGAGACATTGATTCATATTTTATGATAATTTCGTTTTGTTGTTATGGTTTCTAGTGTCCTAGTACCCATCACTTTTTTAAGCCGAGTTTTCTGTGCTTATTGTTTATTTTTCATTTTTTTTTATTTCTATGTATCATACTTTTTGGGAAATTATGTCTTTTTACTTTCTACCATGGTGTTTCGATACTGATATAAATATACTCCATCTTGATTACGATTTCATCATATTTCATATCAGACAGTTGACATTTTCAGTTCTGTGGCAGATATTCATTAAAAGCAGAGCGCCCGTCTCATTTACAGTCTTTTACAAAGTACCGACGTGAAACGCCTTTAAAACTTTGTCGGGAGAACTATTGCCAGAAGATAAAAAGTTTGTCGCTGTGACAGATGCTCGCAAAAGGCCGCAAGAGGAACAAATAACAACGTTCATACTTTCAGAAAATGTTTTGGAAATGTTTTCGTGCCCAGAACGTTTTCGAGAGCTGTTTTTAAACTCTCGGTCGTTTTGTTTCTTTTGGGGCATTGTTTTCAAGTGTAGTGGTTCTTAAGAATACGCCAATTAATGCGAGAGTTTTCCTCGTCGTAGAGGACGACATTCGAATTCATACACTGAGTTTATGATTGTATATTTTCTTTAGTATGGCCTTTGTGCGCGCATTCGAACACATGGGCTTGACTGTCTTTTTCTATAGATTCCCCGTAGACCCTCGGAGTCATTCTCTTCATAGAACAAGCATTCGAACACTCCACCGATTTTGCATTCGAATGTTTGTGCTTGCTTATTTTTTTTCTTTCATTCATTAAGTACTGGAGGAAGCGTGCATTCGAACACCTTTGCTTGATGGTTAATTTTTACAGGTCTTTCATATAGTACAGAAATTCTCCTCACCATTTTGCATTCGAGTGTTTGTGCTTGCCTATTTTTTCTTGCATTCATCAAGTACGAGATTTATTGTCGCCATAAGGTATGCACACGAATGCACGGCTTTGCTTGTTTGCCTCCTCAGTTCATTCATTCAATCCGGGAGATAATGATGCATGGAACATGCACCAATGTCTGCGCCCGGTTGTTTATCTTCAGCCAATTCCTTCGTAGTGAGTCATCGCATAAGGGGGTTGGGGAGAGAGTGACACAAGGAGAAAGAGAGGAAAGGGGTTGTGTGTGTGTGGGGGGGGGGTTGTTGAGGCCTGGATTATCGATCTGTGACCTATGGAGGGTGGGAGGAAGGGAGGGGATGGGAGGAGGACCTGGGCTAGGAAAGAGCTGGAACTGCAAGGGTAAACAGCGCTAACTTATCCCTCCCCGATGAATTTTTCTTTCTTCGTTTATTTTATTCGGATAGTCTGTAAAAATATATAATAAATATAAATGTATGCATTGCATATTCATAGTATTAAGGTAATATTAAATAGATATGTAAGTAAATTTTGGCAATTCTTCTTACTGCTTACATGGTGAGCATTATCCGAATTTCAATATTTTCGGCCGCTCTGTTTGTCAGTGCACCAGCCTTCAAGAAATCTCCCCTTCCCTCTCCCTTCGCAGTCTCCCCTCATTTGTCTCTTAGGTTACTAAACCCCTCACCCCTTTGATTCTTTTTTCTCCCTCTTTTTTTTTTCCTGTCTACGCAACGTTTATGAAACCTGCACCTGTGAGGGGTTAATGGCCTTATGATTTGTCTAGAAGTTGCGTCATCGATCACGAAGTTAGTAGTCATTTTATAGCTACGGTGTTGGCGTCTGTCTTGACAGCCAATCATTTAAACGCTCTTGTTGTTTTGATATTTTTGTACTAAAAAGCGATAACGTTTTGCAAACTTACCGTTAGGTCTTTTTATATATATATATATATTTCTTAGCTCTTTTACATCACTCGACAAACGTGAAAATGTTGAGAAATGGATTGGGCTTGTAAAAAATATATATTATATATATATATATATATATATATATATAAAATATATATATATATATGTGTGTGTGTGTGTGTGTGTGTGTGTGTGTGTGTGTGTGTGATAAACTTGGATCCTCCTCATTTTGACTGGCAAGGCAGACCTTATTTACATAAGAAAATATTCAAATAAATATTTTTTGTGGTTACTATCGGAAAAGGAATATCATAACGTTGTGGAAACATTGCGAGTAAGGGCGTGTTGGTGAGGAAATTCAAGATCTCACGTTGCAGTCGAAAGAAAGAAGAGTGAAAATAAAAACGTCAAGGAACGGGAGAAATTTTTTGAAATAAATAATAACAGGAGGGAAAGCAAGGTACAATAAGTGAAGAAAATTTTCCGATAGCATTGGTAGGCTAACCTTTCATAAGAAACAGTTTCATGGTTCTATGAAAAAAAAAAAAAAAAAATATATATATATATATATATATATATATATATATATATATATATATATATATATATATATATATATATATATATATATATATATATATATATATGTGACAAATCCACAAAGGAAAGAGAAACACTCATGGCACTCCAGTGTTTCTCTTCCTTCGTGGATTTTGTCTTTATTTATATATTCATCACGTTCCATATTTTCGTGATTCAGTTATACATATACAGTGTATATATATATATATATATATATATATATATATATATATATATATGTGTGTGTGTGTGTGTTTATATGTATGTGTGTGCATTTACGTATTAGAGTCCATTGCTATTCCAGTTTCATATGTTGTAGGAAAAAGATATTAGAAAATAGAAAATATAAACAGATTCTGTTATGAATGACAGTACAAACGAAGTGAAATATCCTTTCAGTAATCTTGAGGCGTGTTGAATTTTTCGTAGCTGCTGTGTGAAATAAAGTGACTAGTTATAAAGTAGTATTACTGTGTGTTTGATCAATTTTATAAAGCAAGTGAGAAAAGTATGCATATATGAGCACGGCATTTATGGCATCGGCAGTAAATTTTCAAGAGTAAAGTTTAGACAAAAAATTAGTCATTTATTGCTTCTGTGGCATCCTTTGCAGTTTCATGTATGATTGTTTCATTTTAGTAAACCATTTTGAAATCTAATATTTAAAAATGGACTCTACAGTGTGCAGATTGCCGTCATTGATCAGTCTCGTTAAGAAGCTAAGGTGGCACAATGATGTCCTTCGATTCATTGTCCTTATAATTGTCTGCCTACACATGTTATATAATTATGAATATTTTGTGTTGTTTCCATTAAATCTTTGCACTCTTCATTGTTGCCCTGCAAAACTTTCTTTGATGCCGAGGGGTAATGAGTATCCATAATGATTCAAATGATTAACTTGAAAAACAGATGTATTTTACGTTATACGATAATTCAGTTAGGCTTGTAATTAGGGGGAAATTAAGGAAAAACCATTGAACTTTACCACCGAAGGAACTGTCTCAAAGGGAACTCCAAGGCTTAGTAGTTAGAGGAAAGGAGCAGTCACTGAACTTCAAAGTGTGGTTGTAACCGATGGTTATTGGAGTGGTACGTCGATGAGATGATTAAGGAATTTACGTTTAATGCCTGTCATTTGGACGTTCATGTCGCATAATGACGGGTTTGCTAAACGTTCCTTGTCTCATTAAGAGAGTTGGCTATTGATGTAAGGTTTCACCTCACAGGATGCACTGTAGGCATTACTAAAGGTTCTTTGCAGCGTCCCTTCGTTCCTTTTACTGTGCCTCCATTCATATTATCTTTCTTCCATCTTGCTCTCCACCCTCTCCTAGCAATTATTTTACAGTGAAACTGCGAGGTTTTCCTCCTGTTACACCTTTCAAACCTACCTGCTCTCAATTTCCTCTCCAGCGCTGAATGACCTCATAGTCACTGCGCTTGGCCTTTGGCCTAAACTCTATATTCCATTCCATTCCATTGATGTAGGGTTTTGTAACTTGAGAGAGAGAGAGAGAGAGAGAGAGAGAGAGAGAGAGAGAGAGAGAGAGAGAGAGAGAGAGAGAGAGAGAGAGAGTCTCAAGGTTAGTTCATGCAGAAAGAACACACACGTAATGAGAACAGAAGAAAAGACCTTATGAAAAAAAATATTCAGTATATATTTGCCTCCAAAAAGTAGCAATCTCGACTCTTGCGCAGTTATTTTATTATTAAAAGTTCATACGTCGAGATGGCGACGAGATATTACATCGGGTATGGATTTTGTATTGTTATTATATAAGTAATAGTTGTAGTGCAAGAAAAAGTTGGATTGAATGTCTTACAGTAAAAGTGATTATTGCAAAATAGTGTATCGTGATCAAACACAACTAGTAGTAGTAGTAGTAGTAGTATCGTCATTAAAGATATGATAATGTTACTGACAAGTGTCAAAAGTCGTAGTTTCTCTCCGAGGTTCACTTATGTTTCGCCTGAGCCAATGAAATACTTATTCGACTTCGATCTCCGTCTGGCCTGTTTAGCAGTCGACACTGAGACCCCCTTTTGTCACGACGAGAACGGTATTAGAATGAGTTCCTTTTGTGCCGAACCGTCGTGGCGCAAATAACGGCATTAATGACATAAAAGAGAGAAATCCTCTAAAAACCCCTATTAATTGCATCTAATGGATCTTAAATATAACGGATGTGACGTGCATAATTGTCCCCACGACTGTGAATGTGTATAACGAGGTTGATGTGGGGTTGTGCATTGTACTGAAGTACAAAAGAGACTGGAGAGAGAGAGAGAGAGAGAGAGAGAGAGAGAGAGAGAGAGAGAGAGAGAGAGAGAGAGACTTGGCTCTCAAATTTAATCATTGCACTTGGGGAAGGGGAGGTGGTATCCCTGTCTGAAGGACGGGGTATGGGGGGTATCCCTCTCTCTAGGACGGTGGTGGGGTGGGGGAAGGGTGTTGGGGATTGTAGGAAGGGGTATCCCTGGCTCTAAGAGGGGAAGGATGGGAGGGGTGTTGGGGATTGTGATGGTTTTAAGAGTGATGGAGAAAGGGCGGATCAGGTGTTTTCATGAGTGCGAGGGTGAAGGATTATGATGTAGGGTCGCTGAGAGAGAGAGAGAGAGAGAGAGAGAGAGAGAGAGAGAGAGAGAGAGAGAGAGAGAGAGAGAGAGAGAGAGAGAGAGCCTTGTTATTCGGAAGAGGGGAAGGTGCTCGAGTGGGAGTATTCGCCTAAGTAGTTACCTTCCCCTCAAACCTTTTCAAAAGGAATGAAATTGTAATGGCGTCCTCGTGTACGGGATAATGACATTGCGTCATTAAAAAAATTAGTTTTAAGGTAAAGGCGGTAAAGAATGATTTGCTGTGAAATTAATATTACTCACTAACACGTAGTGCATGTTAAGTCTGAGAATACGTCATCTATTTTTACCACATAAACTTCATCAGGAAACTTTAAGCCTAAATGGAATTGTGACCTGGATTCTAACGCAGACGCGGC